>NC_142353.1:19372941-19525588 GCF_059441175.1 Urocampus carinirostris | reverse complement strand
TTTTGTTTCACACATCTAATACTATTACCATAGGTTGACACCATTTTTTTCACCGACCAAAAGAAGAGTCATAATGAGAATGAAAAACAGGAGTGATTAATGGTGGATAATGTGAGACAATTAATTCCTGCAGTGTGCTGGATGTCAATACTCTTACAAACTAAGGAACCCCCTAGAGTTTGAACATTTAATAGAGAGGCTTTGACAAAAAGTCTACAGTGTGCTAAATCTAAAAAGAAAAAAAACAGGAAAACATTTTTTTTTATTGCTGGCACTTTCCAGGTAAACAACACATGGCAGTGAGTTAGAAGCATATGTTCACCTCCACGTTCTGATTTTTAATCCCTTGGGCATGATCATTATTTAGGTGCATATTGGATTACATTAATTAATGAGACATATTTCAGAGTCCCATCTCTCATTCAAATTCCAGATTTTTTTTGTTGGATTTAAACTTTTTGGGCTTGGGAGCTTGAGTTGAAATCACTAAAGTTCATCTTTGAGAGAAATACTCTCTATTTCCCTCCTGGATCGAATCCCGACATGAGCGGATTCTGCAGTTTGAAAAATTCTTCACATCCTGCGTGGATCCCATTGTTATTTTATTCCCAAAATAGATCAACCATCGATGATAACTTCACTACAGTATTCATTACAGTATTTGACCTATCGGTTTCGTTTCCTGTAGAGTAATGACGTCATTGAAAGGAACACTTTTAAAATGGCGGATCTCATTAACACAAGATATGAGGCGAGCTCCAAAACAGAAAAAAATGTCGTGAAGAGCACAACAATTATTTATTCTTGGAGAAAATTAGAACTCTGCTATCATGTTGATGGGGGCCTTCTGAAATATTTCTGAATGTTGTGTGCTTCTACCTCCATAAGCTGCGTGGGGTAAGTTTACCTGCTGCCATTACAGCCTGCACTCCTTATCTGCCTTCGCCTCCTTTTAGGTAAGTGATGATGGATTTTTGTTTGTGTTTTTCACTGCCTGTGTGACAGTTGGTACAATATTGTCCGGCTGGCTCCCTGTTAAAGTCGGGGCTAGAGAGGGCTTTCCTGTTTTGTTTGCTCCTGGTTGGCGCTCGTTTACTTCATACCGTGTGTTGTTTGACCGGTTAGCCGGGCCTTGAAGCATGTTTTGCCATGTTCAATGGTGTATTTCTGTCCCTTTTCGCTTTTCATCTATCACCTTAACTGTTGCTACCTTTTGGTGTGGTTTCCGGTTAGCCTGGCTGCCTCACGATTTTACACCGATTAGCCCCCTGTTGGTGGGTATCAGTGTGTTTTTTTATGCCCCTTTTAGCCCCTTTCGGCTGCTTGGCCTTTGTTTTACCATTATTGCATTCACCTGTGACACAACGCCTAGCTGTCCTGCTAAAAAACAATCGAAACATTTCTTAAAACACTTGTAACACTTTGGCTAATTAACTCGTATTAAGGGGACTTACTTGTAAGGGTGCTAATGTTACTCAGATGACGTCATAGCTCAGGATGACATAGACAATAGATGCTCTCTTCAAATTGCATGATGTCGTAAAAAAAAGAAATATACCGATGGAATATACATATATATATTGATTTTATTCAAAAATCAATTTTCTATATTCTCATTTTTACATGTTTAAAAATTCAGGAAAACCTTTAATGATAGACTCAATTAAATTACTCTTTTGGCACTTCCTGAACCGTTCACTTCTATTTGGCAAGGGGTTTACTCCTGCATGCTTTTGGTTATTTGTTTCAACTTTTCCTGTTCACCTTGACTTTTTGTCTTTTATCGTGTATTTTAAACTGTATTGGATCTGTGCCTCTTTGCTTTGATACCGATTAAATAAATAAAAAATGGATCGGGTGCATCACCAAATGCCGCCGCCCTGTGAAATGCTAATTTAGGATTAGCGCGAGGCAATAATAAATGTGGAGGTTTTCTATCTATCAGAGCGTTTCACCTTGAAATGGGTGCAACACTTTCATCAGGCAGTCAGGCTCTTCAAGAAAGCGTCCCTGATGGCGATCTCTTTGGAGCTTATTCAAATACCCCTCTAGCCCCCAGAGATCTGAAAGAGTTGACTTCTGTTACATTTATCAGTGTGAACGCTGTTTACGTGATAGTGCCTTTGATTACCGCACTCATGGAATAACGCTAGGTCTTCGTTCTGATGAGTGTACATAGTTTTTTTTTACATTTTGAATCATTCGCTCAGTGGGTTGTAAGTCATTTATCAAGGTGGCAGGTGAGTTGTCAAGGGAATGGTTTATTTTTTTTTTGCCCAGGAACCTCAAAGTGATAAGATCACAACTAAAAAAGGTCTCTTCCATGCTGTATAATATAAATCTTAATAATAGCTTAAGTCATAAAGGTAACCTATCGTCACTGCCATGTGAAAATAACAATTATCTGTTTTATGGAATGTTTACATAATAAGCCATATCATGAAAGGAAAAATAAGTAAAATTTGGGATTGGGATGTTTGCATTGTAAACATCTTAAAGGAAAAAAAAAGTCACAGTGTTGATAAGCTGACAAGAACAGTAATGTGTTGTTTAGGATTTGCAGTTTTATGATACTACTATTTTCTTTTTTAAGTCAGCAATATTAAAATTTAAGACATAAATAAAATACATTATTATTATTTTTATAATATTTTAACCGGTGAATTTTAAAAATATTATCCTAAATGTATTGTTTGTGTTTTCCACGGAGAGATACAGCTACTCTTAAAACAATGTGAGTATTTAAATATGTTTGTTATTAAAATGACTTTTTTTTTTTCCTGCGATTACATGCATCATTTTGGCACATAAATATAAACAAACAATTTACAGATCAATGTCATTATTATTGAGGTTTTTAACTGTCCCTGAATTCCAATGGTTCTGATTTGGATTGTTTCCATAGTGTTTCAGTCCATGGTCAGTACCCTGTTCCTGAATTCATTTTAAATCCATGCTTTAAAACGCTGCTAAATATTTTTTCCTTACAAATCCCAATCAATGTATTGCAGGCCCGCCTAGTTTGAGTAGCACAATGACTACCAATCACTGTACATTACAATGTAGTGTACGGCCGTTAATGGATGAAATCCCCTTATAAGTATCTAAATTATAGAATATACCTAATACATATGTAATCATTTTATAATGTAATTATTTTAGCATGCAGAAAATATGAATACACGCTTGATATCATAAAGTACCTGCATCCTGGGTAATGTTTGCAATGGTGTTAGTGTCTCAACATTAGCCAAGCTAATGTTGCTGTGTAACATTACACATCCCAATAATTTTTGGGGTGATAACACTTTGTCTTATCATTGTTTCTACTCAAGTTGTGCACTAAATGTCCCAAAACTGCCCTACAAACTTCTAATTGTCGTCTTATAATGGATGAGTCACCGTGCATCTTACATATTAGTGGTCCAGCAAATATATTAACTCCAAAATACACCCAATTGTAAAAAAAAAAAAAAAAAAAATGAACGCGGTGGCAGTGTAATTCTCATACCTTTTTGACAGTGTCCAGCATACTTTTCCCGCCTTGCCAGGGTTTAGAGTTTTTCCGAATGCAGCTCAGACTTGCCATACTGTGCCATTTTCTGTCCTCCAGTTTTCGATGGAAGGTGTTAGCCAGCAGCAGCACAGTGTCATAGATGTAGCGATTAGTTATCTGCAGACACAAGTAAAAAACAAAAATAAACATTTATATTTGCATAAAATCTGGGTTTTAGGCAGTACGACTGATTGATAATTTCCAGTATACAGGATTATTAAATGCATTTAGCAGTTTTTTGACTGTCAGTTAATTTTCTGGCCCTGCAGTAATGTAATGAAAACCACAATACTTATTCTCATCACTTTTGTTCCTTGAGGGACAGCTGAAGGTGTCTTGAATCAATCAAAGATAAATAATTATAAACACTGCTGCTACTACTGCTACGCATACTACTACATCAAGTACTACTACCACGACCACTACTGTTATTACTACCTTTCCAACTACTACTTCTAACTACAATGACTACTATTAGACGTTGCGGTGCTGTATGCTAGAGGCACAGTAGCGGACCGGAAAAACACACAAAAATGTAATCAACACAACCCAGAAAATTATTGGCTGATTTCTTCCCAGTTACTAGCTTTCCTTATTGCAACAGAGCCACCACCTCTTTGACCTGTGGCCCTCTGGTAGGCGTTACATTTCCCTTGAAACTAACATGCTCAGAGACGGTCTCTTCCCCAGGGCCATCACCACCCTAAATAAATGCCAACACTGTGAAAATAAATAGCTTGCCTGTTTTATTGAAAATTAAATGACTTTTGTTGCTGATGTGTATTATTGCACACACATTTCATTGCACAGTTACTACGATGCAATACTTTTACAACCATGGTCAGTCTCCGATTACGACCTTGTAAATATGTTTGTCTATTTATCCTGACATTCTTTTAATCTTGTTTTTTTTCTTTTACGTGTCTATGATCTGTTTATGCTGGATTGCCATGTCAATGTTCACTACACAGTCATCAATGACAGTACAGACTATTGTAATCTACTTACCACTGCTGCTGTTATTGCGGCTGTTACTGCTACTACTGCTATTGCCATTGCTACTACAACCATTGTTGCTACAACTACGACATCTGCAACTGCTATTACTACAACTACTACTCACACTTATATCACCACCACTACTTTTTTGTCAGCCACCACTACTATTACTATTATTACTGTATTAATTTGTATTTATTAATGTTTTACTTTTGCATATTATTGTTGTTGCTCACCCGAATTTACACATTCATTATTTTTGTACCATTGCAAACTAATCCAAGCCTGATGACTTGACATTGGGACAATCATTCAGTCAGGCAGTGTTGTGAAAGTAGGTGAAATTGTGCATTCTGCAAGCAAGTTCACTTCTCTTTACAGTGACTCACCACCAGATGCACACAAGACTTCTGTACTAATCACAGTTCTGCTAAAATGACATTTACCAACCACAGGATTGCTTCAAAACCAAACACATGGAAGCCTGCAAAGTGAGCATACCTCCATGCAGCGAAGCGGGGGCGATTCAGCCCTGTGATGGATGACACGGTGATTTACCGAGAGTCTACTCTGCCCCAAAAAGATAACGAGAAGATAATGAAAAGACAGCAGCCGCCATAGAGCAGGAGCTGTTGACGCCCGCCATCTCCCATTAATTAAGCGAAGTTATTTCACAGAGGCACACGCTAGCAACCAACACTGCTCATACATCAAAACAGAGCTGTGTGGGTGTCTATTTTTAGACGTTGGCAAGTACAAATAATCAAAGCACTAGTGCACACAAAAGTACCCAACGACGATGGCCGCTTTTCTTCGTTTACATGTGTTGCTCTCGCTATTTGTTTTTTTCTAACCGTAACATGTTGCTGCATAGTATTACTTTGGTGTATGACCAAAAAATGTATTGATATCCAGTTGTTGAATGAAATGCTCTATTGTGCCACCATTTTGAGACTCCCTAAATAAAACACTCGCACACACTTTTAAACATGTAAATGAATTGAATTTAGTTGTCTTTTTCATCATCAATATCAACAGTGTGAAACATTGTATGGAAAGAGTAAACGTGTAATAAAGACGTAAAAAAGGATAATACTGTCATGGAACGGACCAGGAGGAGGAAGTGTGAACTCATTTTGCGTGTACAATCTGTCACTTTAATTTAGAAAATAAAAGTTGTCCAACACGCAGGGACCAAAGACAGAACAAAACAGGCTGAAAGGCAATCAAAAATTCAAACTAGGTAATACTCACAAAACAGGCTTAAAGGCAATCTAGGCATTTACTCAGAACAAACGGGCAAGAACAGGTTTTTCCTCAAGTTAAGCAATGGTCTGGCAACGGGGAGTCCCAAAAGGAGCGCTTAAGTATCCCACATGCAATCAAGTCAATGTGTCTCAGCCGGTGTCAAGGGGCGGGACCAGCTGGGTGCCAATGGCTTTGACCTGAACAATATCGCTCTCTATCAAAAGCTTTTCGCTGAACTAACATTAAATCCTTTTTAATAAGCCAATAAAACCCTGACTAGCGGGGGCAGGTAGAGAACAGTGTTGTCATTGTGATTCCTTAGGTTTACTTCCACTTGTTACAGTTCTTTTAGCACAATTTAAAGTTCCTTTCAGTATTAGGGTTAGGTGAAATCCAAATGTTGGCACCAATTCATCTGCTTATCTCAACAGAGTTTAAAATTGTACTAATGTTGTTCTTCATAAGTGTCTGTTTTAATTTGTTTCCAGGTAGTAACATTAAGACAAAATTTTATGCATTGTAACAAACAGAAAACTGAGATTTCATTAGGACAATATGTGTTTTAAAAAAACAAAAAACTAGTTTTCAATAAGACACAATTTATCTATTATTGTATTTGCACTGGTTATGAACACGTTATATTCATTGAATTGCAATGGAGACACTACTTTTGTAAAGGTACATTTTACAGCTCAGCTCATTTTTAAATCCAGAATCCCAAACTATTATGAAATTTTCCTATCACAAAAATATATTTACGTACAGTCCATATATTTCTTTTTCTCTACCTTAATTCTTTATTTCTACCAGTCATGTAGTGTCTAGTGTCTTGAGTCCTTTACCAAAGGCCCGGGGTATCTTAGGCTTTGGCGCAGGATCTAAGCTGTTGTCAGAGTTGCCCTCTTGGAATGTGATTTCTGATGCTGTTCTAGATATCTGCTGGAGCCATTTTCCCAGCTTGTAGGATCACTGCCACTAGTGGACCAATCAATCTCTACTGGTACCACTGTTGCTTTTGTCGTCCAGTTCCTCACTAACTCCTTTATCAGCCATTAGTATGAATGATAGTTTATTTTTTTTCTCTCTGATGTTGCTAAAGAAAGGGAGAGAGCGAGACAGGACTTAATGGATTGATGAATTGATGGATGAATGATGACATAAGCAGATAACAGGCATAGTGTATTTAATTGAGGTCCCAGGATGCAGATGAAGCACTCCGAAAGTAAAATAAAACTAACAGGTGGTTTTGGACAGTGGAGGAGATGGATGTGCCTAGAGAAATCTGATGCAGGCAGGAGAACATGCAAACCCCACCCAGGGAGGCAAGTAGCTGGAACAAAATACGGGTTTTCTGTTTGCAAATACTTGCACTACTTATTGCGGATGGAAATATCACAATCTTAACTTTAAGTGAAAAACGAGTGCTCACATGTTGTACTGTGGCTCTAAATCAGTAGAAGTCAATTGTTGCAGGTAATCTGTTGAATTTTTTTATGGGTGAAGATAAACCATACCATAATGAGCAAGTTAATACAAGCATTTTTTTTAATCAACGTCTTACTAAATTTGTTCCCGCAGTTTTAAGATGGTTTGTCTCCTAATGAGCCCGACTTAATTGCAATTTCCTAGATGTTTGTCTTTGGAAAATGTTCAAATGTGTATCTAAGAGTGTTACAATCCACATTTTGTCTACGAATGCAAAAGCAAAATAGAGCCAAGAGCAGCCAGTATGATATTATTGTATTGACGAGACTTGCCCTGCATACATTTTGCACCATGGTCAATGCTGCATGGTGTTTAATTGACGCAAAAAACGGAATGGTCATATGTTGGCTAAACCAAGCAGCTCCTTGCAGAACTTTGGATTATGATTGTCATTGCTAAAACATCAAAAGCGGGGTGGAATTTGTCTCGGTAACGTAAATTGGAAAATGTTATTTTTTTAAGGATGCTGTTTTTTAGTCCAGTTAAAGGTCAATGCCATACTGCGTTGGCCCAAACTGGAGAGATCAACCATGCAAAATACCCAACACCACCTTTGAAAATAAAGGCGCTCCACAATGTCAATGACATCAAGGTTTTCTCTTCTAATCTTTTTTTTGAACCGGCACAGATAAGATAAAATAAATAAAATCGAACCTTCACCCTCCCTCCCTTTGGAGGACATTTAACACTTGTCACATTTCTCGCTCTTTGTCCCTTTTCTGTGGAAATTAAAGTTGAAAAAAAAATAATCACTAGCTTGTTGCAGGAACCCCTTACCGGCCAGTGGGTTCTGCATTCCATGCACATCATTTGTGTGTCACCCTACATTGCTTTGCTTCAGTGCAGTGTGAAATTGGCCTTCTGAGACCACTGCAAGGCGACTCTCTCTCCTATCCACTCCAACAAGGTATTGACCAGGCGGACATGAAAACACATTGTCCTCCAGTGGCTTAAAACACACTCAGACAATAACATGCAGTACAGATTTAATGCAGACAATGGGACAACGACAGGGGTCTTATTAGGAGTAAAAGATTCCCCCTGCACTGCACCGTAGCCTCCTGGTGTTGATGGCTAATTTGCATACGCTATAAAACAAGCGGATGCCTCATGCAGGCAGGCAGTATTTTAGATTAAGAATTTATAGAGTGAAACCTCCTCCATGCTGAGCTGTTTGGTAAGAGCAGCTGCAAAGAGGCTAAAAAGAGGAGTGCAGGTCAGTTTTATATATTTGACCACGAGATGTCTCTGAAGGGTTTTGTTGCAACCCAAACATGTACAAGGAAAAAGGCAAACTATGGAGACTCAAAGTGAACAAAATATAACGTAGGGGGTATCACGTTTGCCCTGGCCTTTTAGATATAACAAAAAAAGGGGGGAAATTAAAAAGAAAGAAAATAAATAAGAAAAAAAAGAGAGAGAACAACATATAATCTAAAAGAAAAAGGGGAATGAAAATAAACAAAAAACAGAAATACAACAAGAAGAAAAAAGGAAAAGGGAAAAAAGAAAAGAAAAATAGAAAAACAAAAGATGCAAAAAATCCATAAAAAAAGGAGGAAACAAGAAAAAGGAATATAATGGGAAACAATAAAATAAAGGAAAATAAGTAAATGTTAAAAAAAATAATAAGAAAAGGAAAACATAAAAAAAGGAATATTTTGGATGGCCAACACTTATCTGACAGTGGAGCTTTTTTTTATTTTTTTTACTGCGTTTTATTTTTTTTCACTTTTTTTGTGTGGAAATAAGAATGAATTAAAATGACGTCCAAAAGAAAGAATGTGTTGCCTTTGGCAGCAAGATGGCGGACAATAATGTAATCTGCCGCTAGGTGAGGATCATCTTATGTTAAATACATTTTAATTTCTCGACCACCAAGTATTTTTAAAAAAATGCATGTTTGCATCATAGTTCATATAGTTTTCTTCTTATTTAAAACATTATTGTTTTTATGTTTTTTCCCCCAATGTTTATTTTTACCACCAGGAGGCACTAAATAATACACACTGTCCCTTTAAGGAAACATAAGGAAATTCAGGAGTGAGTACTGACAGTCCAAGACTTGTGATTATCATCTGAACACTACATTCTGTCTTTTAACTAAGGATGTTTGATAAATATGTGTTTCTTTACACTTGAGTAGCCATTGATGCCAATACGAGACACACCAACTACATCCATTTACTTTGACTTGTCACATAAACAAATCCAAACAAAAGACTGTCAGGTTATGGCACCACACCTTCGCCAGAGGACACAAACCAGGGGTTGCAGAACCGAGCACACGTGTGCCCAAACCAATGACCGTTTGGACAGCACACGGGGTTGGTCATTGCCATTTCCATTCACTTCCATCCTGTTTTCAGTTACCATGTAGGCTTTGGTTTTTGTTTCCTGTACAGATACTTTGCTAGTTGTTTTAATACCTGGTTTGTTTGTTTTATGTTCCTGTTTTGTTTTTTGTTAATCAATAGCATCCTCTGTTGAGCACACCTTTCTACGGCTTCCCTGCAATTGGGTCCAGCTCTGTAAAATATGACAGAATGGCCCAACCACCAAAAGTCCCAGGAGGCAACTTCCACAACCCTGTCTCAGGATTGAGGAGAACGTTTTTCAGCCACTTCTGTATCCCATGCATGTGCTAAAAGGTCCCTCTCCTGGTGACAAAAAGGTCACTCAGTCGATCGCTCCCTGGAAACACAAGGACCCTCAGCTGCCCCTGTAATCGTCGCAAGAAGGTCCCAGTCCCTGCTACTAGGAAAGGAGTCCTCAACCGCTTTTGGCCTTGTTTTGACGGGCCAGAAAAGGTCCTTTAGCCGCCACATGTTCTGGTAAAGGTGGCGTGCCAGCACCTTTTCAGTTAAAATGTCATTTAATTAATTAAATACACAATGTCTATAATTTCCCATTTTTAGTTCCTTATTATCCCCAGAGTACTCAAATGACAACCCAAGTAGGAACAATACTGTGAGGAGTGGTAATACTTTAAAAGTAGGCTGTTATCAGCACTTATACTTACACCTTCCCTGGACACTGTATAATAGTTGACCACTAGACTCCGCTGTATTGCGTAGTGTATTTTAAAATTGGTGCTTCAGAGCACCAGAAAGAGTACAAACTACAGAGACTCCAAGTGATCAAACTGACCCATTTTCCTTCTCCTTTTTTTGTCTAGCTGTTCACAAGGTTTTTAGTTTATGGGAGTACCCTTAGCAACATGTTGATTCCCTCTTAGTGAGCCTCATATTATTTAAAATAAATACTAACTTTTGAATAATAACATTATGTTAACAGACATTAGTTTCCTACATCCTCTCTGCTCTAAATCTCAGAGCTCCGCGAATATCATGCACATTCAAAGGTGCTCTGGGCCCTCCAAATCCAATGGAGTACACATCCACTTTGGCGACTGTAGAAGGGAATCTTATGATAATGGCGCAAACATCAAAGGTTCAAATAAAGGTGTCCAGGTTAGTCTTTTAAAGAAACATCCATGTGTTTTGTATGTGCCTGGTGGAGCCCATTGCTTAATTTTAGTGGTTTAAAATGCTGCTAAAGTGTCCGTGGATGCCACTTGCTTTTTTGGAAATGTGGAAAAAGGAACAAAGTTTTTACAGGTTCACCTCAAAGGTGGGCCATCATGATCCAGCATGTGGACATCGCACTCAAGTCCTGTAGTGAAACACGATGGGAGACCAGATATCAAGCAGTCAAAGTGAGAGAAGCTTTGCGAGAGGTTGGGGGAAAACAACTGACCCCATGGTGAAAGTTGAAAGCCTTTCACTTGCTGAATAAGTCAGACCATTCAGATTTAGATTTTGCCTCATGGTTTGGTATGTCATTCTCTCCACAAGAAAACTACTTCAGTCCACCAACACGCAGATTGATGTTGCCATGAGCTTTGTTCAGAGAAAGCAAAACAATATAGTTATCAGCTACAGGACAACTGGATTTGAAAATGTACAGGTCTTGGCAAAAATCATGTCCAAACAAATACACACTGATTCAGTGCTGAAACAGAAGAGGTTGCAAACTTCTCTTACTAAGATACAAATGTTTGCATGGACTTGCGCCCTCTTATTTCTCAGATTTGGTTCCTTATGTTCCTGCTGTAGCCTTAGCTTGGAAAATGTCGGTCTACTTGTGACTCAAAGAGCCAAAAAGAAGTCTGCAGGCTTGAGAGTGTTTTCTATCCGGGCCCCTGTGCTGTGGAATGCTCTGCCTCCGGATAAAATATCTGCAACTTTAGTGGAAGTTTTTAAATTTAGACTTAAGACTCACTTCTATTCAATAGCTTATGATTGATGCCCACCTCATAATTTCTTCTCATGTCCTTTTTGAGTGCCTGGCTGGTGGCTATACGAGGGAGAGGACGATTCGAGATAAGTCAGCGGACCAGCGTCTTGTCCTGAAGCACGTCAACGCCTGCATAGACCAGCTGGCAGAGATGGGAAGCTGCGTCGTGGCTGTATGGGCCTTTTGGACTGTTTTACAGGCTTGAGGCATCATGGCTGTCATGGTCTGGACATTTTTTTTTCATACTACCTATTGTTTTTTTTTTTTTTTTTATGTTCATTATGTTTGTGTACTGTTACCCAATGGTAAATCGTTTGCACCCTAATCATCCTGGAAGGGGGATTGTTACTTAGGAGGCCCCTTCTCAAGGTTTCCTTTTTCTTCATGCCAAGGTTTTGAGTTTTCCCTTGCCCATATGTTCGTTTAAGATCAGGCGATGGAATATTTGTAATCCTCTGCAGTCCTTTGAGAAATCTTGTGATTAAGGGCTATACAAATAAATGTGACTTGGCTGGACTAGATTTAGAATATTAATGTCATTGTCAAGGACCAAAAGAACTTATATTTTTTTGAGTTTTCATTTTGAGTGTCCAAGAAAGATTAAACTTCAATTGTGTTTTTGTTTCTCCATCCCCTTTTCATTTAGAAAGTAGTTTTTTTTTTCATTTGTCAGAATGTTTTCTACTCATTTAATAAAATGTGTCAAATGCACAGCCACAACAACATTTGATACATTCCAACTTTGTCACTCTGTTTTGGCTGGCGTGGAAGGCCTCGTCTTTTCTATCTAGAAAATCTACACAAGCTCGAAGCTGACCTTGTCGTTTTTCTGCTAACCTTGTCAACTTGTTTTACCGCTGCTACGCCGAGACATCTTCATAAGTGCGACGGCAACAATTCTCCTTTTAACAAATTTCCATGTCTCATCAAATATGTTCCCCGGGGCTTTTGTGAAGCCACATAAATCAACAACACATAGATTCAATTTAATACATTTTGTCTTGGCACGTAAGTAAGCGTACGCTCCCCTTTGTGTTGCCCGCCTGATGGCAGCTTGATGACTCGCACGCATACACAAACACCATCATAACCGCGTACATATTTTTGCCTTAGGGAATATATTAAGGGGAAGAAAAGCACAACAAGAAAGAAAAACAAGAGTGAAGGATGAAAAAAATGTCACTTTGGTGAATTGAGTGTGTGCACGATAAACACACAGAAGAACGTGGGCCAACTTTAGGCTAAATTAGAAAGAAGGGATGGGAGGGCGCCATCAAATCAGTCAAACTGATGTCATCAAAACTATACGGCACTGTAAACAGGTTTTGGAGACCAACACAAAATATAAACAGGGTCAGCAAGGTTCCCAAGTGACAGGGAGGGAAGAGTACGTGCGACTTAAGTTAATCTCCTAATGTCTGCTCTTTTTATGATTTTGAATTTTTTGTCTTACAAAATGTAAGTGTATTAAAAGGAAAAATGACGAAATGACCTTACTTGAGACAGACTCATGTTGCCATATTGAGAACTTGTAACACTGTTGCTACTTCGACTTGACATAGAAGCAACCTGACTTGCATTAGAATGAAGATGCATGGTTTGGCAAGCAATTACCCTTATAAATGAAATACAAGAGGGATCTTTGCTATTCTCAAAACAAGGAAAATGGGTTTCGTGTTCATCACCACTTTAATTGTAGGCACACAACTTTGGAAACATATCTTGCAACTTATTTTATTTTTTTGTTGCTGCTGAAAGTTATTGCACGGAACTGTGAACATATATACCTTTTGACTTAATTGGGGGATTTGTTGCTTCTCAATGTTAATGCACTTCCTTTCATTTTACTATTGTTAACTATGAACTATTCTTCGTCATCCACATACATTGCACTATGTATTATTAGAACTTAGGGCAGTATCTACATTCCAAAAAGTGGAAAGTGGGATTTTTCTAACCTATGACCAGGAAAATATCATTATAATGGCAATCAAGGTGGGAGGTTCTTATCGTGAAGTCGGACAAAAAATATGTACCCCTGACCTTACTCAGCAAAATGGTAATGCCGATGGAAACACAGACAGTGGATGGTAAAACCTAATCGTATCCCTTCAGCAGAAGAGTTGTAGGGGCACCATTTACTGTGGTGTGTCTTGGCCAAGTACAGCCTGGCGTGGTCCATCCCTCTCCAGGCCAACACTTTACATGATTATAAAAATAGATATGGAAGAGTCTTGATTAAGGGAGTGAGGGGAAGAACAAATGAGGTGGTGATGGAGGAGCAGAGTGGTTTCAGGAAAGGAAGATGATGTGTGGATCAGGTGTTTGCAGTACGACAGGTGTGTGAGAAATATTTTGCAAAAGGTAAGGATGTTTATTTGACTTTCATGGACTTGGAAAAGGCGTATGACAGAGTTGATAGAGAAGCGTTGTGGCAAGTGATGGCAATGTATGGAGTAGGTGGAAAGTTTTTGTAAGAATTGAAGAGTTTTTATGTGAACAGCAGAGAATGTGTAAGAGTAGGGAGTGAGACAAGTCAGTGGTTTCCTGTGTTGACTGGTGTGAGACAGGGGTGTGTGATGTCACCATGGCTGTTTAATGTGTACATGGATGGCGTGGTGAAAGAGGTGAATGCAAGAGTATTTGGCAGAGGTGTAGAGATGACCGATAACAGTGGATTAGTGTGGCAGGTAAGGTAGTTGTTCTTTGGAGATGGCACAGCGCTTGTGGCCGATTCTGAGGAAAAATTGAGAAGGTTGGTAATGGAGTTTGGAAGAGTGTGTGATAGGCGTAAGTTATGTGTGAATGTTGGGAAGAGTGAGGTGATGAAGTGTTCACGTGATGGAGTGGGAATGGCGTTAGAAATAAGGTTGCATGGACATGTGCTTTGGTTGTGACGTGGCTGCAGTTGGTGTAATGGAGTGCGAGGTATTGCACAGAGTGAATCGAGGAAGCAAGGTTTTGGGTGCTTCGAGGAGAGTGATGAGCAATAAGAGTATGAGTAGGGATGTTAAGAGGGGACTGTATGAGAGTGTGATTGTGCCAACTGTGTTGTATGGTGCAGAGTACTTGGTTGGCTTGGACACATGGAGAGGATGGATGAGGAGCAAATTTTGAAGAGGATCTACAGAGCAGAAGTAAATGGTACGAGACAAAGAGGAAGGACGCGATTGACGTGGATGGATGGTGTTATCAGTGCACTGCAGGAAAGAGGTCTAAATCTAGTGGAAGCTCTTGTTGGTGATAAGAATGAGTGGAGAGGTGTTGTAAAAGGATAGTGGGATATTTGGACGCGTTCTAAGGGATGCGGCAGGGGTAAACCAGTGAAAGCTGTCGGGCCCTGCTGTTGAACAGAAGAGTGTGGTGTGACCCTGACCTAAGTGACATGGCTGCTTTCTTGTGTCCCGTTTCATCTGGAGGGCTAACTTGTTTGGGTGTTTGGGCATTTGGGTTGGCCATGGTCCAAACATGTTTGCGTGTGTTTTTTCTATGTTTTCCCCCTTTTTTATTTTCTTTGTTATTTTATGTGTTTGTCTTGCTGTTGGTCACCCATCTGGAGGGATATGACCAAGGTAGATAGATAGATATATAGATAGATCAATTAATTATTTGATTGATCCAGTTATTTAACACAACTTTACTCAACACACAAGTTTCCTAGAAGTCAAAATGTCTTTTAATAAGCAAAATAAAAACAGAAAAAAGTTTGCAATCAGTCTTTGTTGCAGTTTACGTTCATGTTGTTAAAAACGAAAACATATTCTAAAGGATTTGGCCCTGCTGATCAGTAAGTATCAATCCTCTGGCAATATTTTCAGCATAAGAATTCAACACTAAATGGCAGAAAAGGCTTTGGTCAGATCTTTGTCCACACATTGAGTAGCCCCCACTTCTATCCAGTGACTGAGAGTTTGATGGCAGCCCCCGAGTGACAAAAAAATGCGTGAGCCCGTCACCGAAAACTAGAGGCTAAAAGGTTCTCAAAACTTTCATGCATCGCTCATGCATGCATTCGGTATTTTTGCAAGAGAATATTATTTTGCAAGCAAAGAGTCCTTGTGTCATTGGAAAACATTGGTTATATATCGGAGGTATCAATAATACAAAAAAAAAGCACCAATGTAAAAGTCCTGCTTGAAATGCATCCTTTCACAGAAGCTGTTTTCTTAATTTTCTTGGAAATGAGAGACTTAGCAATGTTCAACTGTTGTTTACTTAACCCTGGTAAATGTTAGAAACATACCTTTTTTCCTCATGAAAGATGAAGATGGAGCTGGTTGGTAGGAACCCTTAACCACTATTATCGTAGGAGCACCATTTCCTGTGGTGTCTATTGGACAAGTAAAGCCTGGTGGCACCCATCCCTATCCAGCCAACAAATGTTTCCACCTTGCTTTCAAAAATGTGTCAAAATGACTGAAATTGGCTGGCATTTGCATTTCCCATTTGAACAAAATGTCATTAAATGAGTTAACAAATGGTAAGCCTATATTACGATTTTAGAGTCATATTTGCATTATTCAAGTATTTATTTTGATTCAATGCTTGGAGCAAAATAAATATGGCAGGGGTAAAAAAAACAAAACATGATGCACTGTTTTTGATTCTCTACATCACAGAACATGTCATTTCAATGTTTCTTTCTTCCAGAGTCATGCACGCTAATGTTTAACACAACACGCCTTGTGTTACAATTTTAATTTTATACCCAATTGAGTTCTGTCATTTTGTTGCACAAAGCCTGTAGAATAATTAGATGCAGGAAAAGGGATAATAGAAGTTAGCAATTAAACGTAGTACAAGATCAATAACGCGGTCGGTTGTCTTTGTTTTATTTGGCGTTTAATGATTGAGCTTGGCAGGGATTTACCTCGAGCTGCTGCGCTTTGGCACTTTTGGGGTCGCAGAGGGACGTGTTGATCCGGTGGTTGTGCTTGACACAACGCTGAGTTGTGTTTTGCGGCATCGGGAAAGTCTGGCGCACCAACGTCAGACGACCCACCGACTTCATTACCAACTCATGGAGGTCATAATCGGAGATTTCCTGGGAGAATGGAAAGAAATCGATGACAAATAAGTTGCTGTAAAGTTGATGTAAACCTTCCTTTAAAAGTTCATTCAAACTATCCGCAGAATGTGTTCATGGCGAAATTCAAGTAATTTTTAAAGACTTTTGAAGCAAATTTGTTAAACGTCTCTTGTGCCATTTAAAAGAAGAATAAATCCGCTGTGAATCATGTATTTTGCATATCCACAACTATGTTTGCAATTTACATATGTAAAAGACATGCATTTCAGGTGAATTGGCCGGCCCAAATTGTCCCTAGGTGTGACTGAGCGAATGAGTTGTCTGTCCACGAATGCCCTGCAATTGGCTGGCACCCAGTTCAGGGTGTCCCCTGCCCACTGCCCGGAGATGGCTGGGATGGGCTCCAGCCCCCCCGTGACCCTAATAAGGATAAGCGGTACAGCTAATGAGATGAGATGAAGTGAGATGTTTTAATCTTGTGTGTCAATTCATCAAAACACATAACTTAAAGATCTTGAGTAAATCACAAAGATACTTGTGGATTTGGACAATGCGTAAATATTAGAGACACATCTCTCCCCATAAAATGAGGGTAAAATGAGGGCAAAATGTAGCTAACATTTTCAGTTGCAGTAATTTCTTCTTATTACAGTTTACCAATGGGAAACCTAACTCAATTTTTATGCAGGGTCCATGATAAATGTCCGTAATTGATATGTAATCCTTGCACTAATGCACATCTCCTAGTGCCCTGTTTAGGTGAACCAGGTTGCTGTATCGTATTGCTACTTCATAGGACAATGCTATACAAACTAATGTTGGCTGCTGTTAATCTTGTGGGAAGAACACATGCAATTGCAAATTAAAGCCACCAATAGAGCATTGTCAGTGTTATTTTTTTAGCAGACTTGTTGAGAAACATGACAACAATTTTGTCATTTACAAGCACAACAGACAAAATTCTAGCACTTTTCACTCCATCAAAACACAACATTAGAACTTAAGGATTTTCAAGTCTTTCAAGACTGCAACAAACTAAAAAAAAATTGTTACTTGATTTTTAATGAACTCCTATGGATAAATACTTACAGTATTCCCCACACAAGGTACCGCATTATAAGGCACATGGAACTAGGGCTATGGTTGCCCTACAAAGAAATAAGTTCCATATGTGTGTATTGATTGATTAACTGAAATATATGGCTAATCACAATTGCAAAAATTGGTTAAAATATTATCAAATCCAGATAGCTGAGGGAGAGCCCCGGACCTTTTCCACTTAACTATTAGGGTTGCAGACGACACATGAAAAGGCAGTTGTTTTATGTCACATGGACACTATTTTAGTCATGGTATCACATTGCGGATGTTAAAATCGGGCCAGGTCGCTAGAATATTGTCAGACATTAACCTGTCCATATACATAAAGGGTACATTATAAGTCATTACAAAACGCATGTGACTAAACTGAATAAAGCAAATTACATTGTATGGAGTGCTTTAGTCATTCCGAAATATATCAACAAAAACAAATGTGGGGTATTAAAAAAGGGAGATAACATTTTCTACCGATGTTTAAACACTATCTGTTTTCTCATTTGGTTCACATGTGTTACAGGTACTGCGACTAAAAATAATTTATTAATGAGATATGACCTAATCCCCTGTCTACATCATAGGCTTAAGCTGAAATAGTTGTTTATATTATTTATTTGGTAAAAAAAAATAAAATTATTCACACAAATTATTTCATTTGCATTCTACATAGTCTAACAAATTTAAAGATGCCTTGACCACATCATGTACATCATTTTTAACCGGCATACCAAATTAAACATATCACCTTATATGTGGATGCTCAGTTCCAATAGCTCGTGCAATTCAATGTGTATCCGCGTGAGTGTGTTTGTGTGTCTCAGATTAGTTTAGCTCTGGTCCCCGAAAGTCTAACACCGCCACTGAAAGTCACACTGGGTTAATGCCCTTCACTTTGTTAGCGACAAATTCTAGCACAAACATTGACGTGGGGTGGCATGAAAATGCGCCCTGAGTGTGAGTTCTTTGCATTAATGTATAAGACCTGAGTGTTGTCAGAGTTATGGTGTGGAGGGGCAATACAGGATTCCTGCCTGCCCTTGACTACTTGGTGTGAATCTTAATTCCGCTTCCACCAACAGATGCGCATTTTTTTCCAAGATTTTTTCAGCGTTTTTTTCTCTTCAGGTTTTGATATTGTAATCCAGAGCCAGTGGCCAAGTTTTTGGGATTTGTGCCACATCCCGCCCCCACAAGCCCGCAGATAGATTGCTCACTTGTAGTGTTTTGAAACTTGAGAGGACACGGCATACACACAAGGTTAAACGTGCTGAAGATTTCGTTATTTCACTTCTTGTGTGAGGTGGGCATAATAATATTTTTAATGCACACTGCCTGCTGCGAGACAAAGATGCTCTTAAATAGCTTACTACACCCTAAAAAAATCCTAATTATGAAAAAGTACTTGTATGTGAAACATCCGCAATTAAAAAAAAAACATTAATTTTCGAAAGCTTTTTCTTTGAACAGTTTACATTTCTGACTGAGTCTTGTGGATATGTATTTGCCATACAGATATCTATCTACTTGTCTTTTTTCTGCTTTTCTTCAAATTTTCTCCCACTTATCTTTGTGATTTTAATTGTGCCTGGATGCAACCTTAAAGAAAGAGATTAAATCTAGTCAACAACTTACATTCAATAGCTTTTGAGAACACAGAGGTGTTCTCTTCTGGGAAGAAACTGCATTTTTGTCAACAGATCTACTTTTTTGCACATGAGAAGTGTCCCATCCAAATAACTTTATAAGTAAAGGCATTGTGAAAGGGTTTAAACTAAAGAAAACAAACCTGTGAAATAAATGTCTCCGTAATACATAAGGTTCACAGTAAGCTGCTACTTTAAGTCAGTTTTTAACACATTATTTGTCACACGTCTGCATGTAGTAGATCCTGATCTTTGAGCCCAACCTGGTTTCCATGTCCCCCTTGTTCTAAACAGCTACTTCTCATCAGCAAGATGTTTAATTAAGGACCTGCTCAACAAATCAGTATCCTTCAGTGTTAGGGCATCAGAGTTTGGGAAGGGAGTCATGGGAAACACATGACTTTGGATTGCAAAGTGCGGGGATCCCTAACTCTTAGAATGGTGCCTTCATAGGATATTTGTGTCAGAGAACATAGACACTGGAGTCTTTCGCTACAATTCCTTGTTCTGTTTTATATCAGGAGATATAACCAATTCCAGTAGGAACAAATAATTGTCAACAACAAACACGGGAATTGTTCACCTTCAGTCACTTGCCTGAGGCCATATCCTGTCAAACTACCAGTTGATCAGACAGTTGGGGAAAAAACTATATTAAATATCACAAAAACCTGGCAGATCATTGTTTGCCAACTCCATAAACCTAAAATTCTGATACCTCCTATCAACCCTAAAATGAATTTGGCTCTTTTTCTTCTTCTGGATTTTTTTAAAACCATATTTCATCTCTTATTGTACTTTGTTCTCTGGTCTTTTTCCATAACACCCTGTTCCCCAGTACATTAAACCGTTCCTTCTTGAGTGAAAAACTATCAATTTCCCCTTCATCCTTTTTTATAACCTCCTATTTCTACTATTAACCCTGCCAAGCACTCAAACATTCTTTTTCGGGGAATGAAAAACAAAAAACCCACAGTATTTATTGCTTAAAGTGTATGTGCGATTGCCCTCTGTTGCCATCAACACACTGATAAACAATAGAAGCATTTCCCCAGTACTAATCAGTTGACTGTTTGTATGAGCTAATATGTTTCTCTTTTGGTCTGTTGTGTTTCCTATACGCAAAATAAGAAACAGAATAAAACACTAGATAGGTAGATAGATAGATAGATAGATACTTTATTCATCCCCTAAGGGAAATTCACTAAAGATATGCTTGCATTTGATATTGGTTGATAACATCCATTTCTAAATTGCTTTAATTTTGCCATATTTACTTTGCAGCGCTGGAAATATCTTTGTTGTTTAAATAACAGGGTAATTAAACTAGTTATTTTTTTCCCCATTACTGTTACTGAAGTTTAAAAGCGGTGGTGTGTCCCCACACACCTGACACTGTTTTTAGCGACACGGTTTTCCGCTCTTCTCCAGATTGTTTATGTTACGTCTTTTTGGATCATGTTACCATTCAAAATAGCGATTACCATAGAGTCAAATAGCGATTGCAATGATAGAATTCTCTAAACCTCCAAAAGAAAAGAATGAGGCCTTATTTGAAAAAAATGTGAGCCTTAAATTTGACAGCACCCAGACTCATGTTGTTTGCGACTGAAACATCTCAATGAGCCAGCTCTTTGAAGTGAACAAAGATAACTGGCTTCCCATTAATCAACAGCTGCAATTCTTGGAGATACAACTTTTCAAAGTAACATAAATAGTAACTGTTACTAAATATGTTACTTTTTGTAGGAACTGGTGAGTAACTATAATTCTTTTTCTAAAGTAACGTGCTTGGTTTAAAGTTGTACCCTACTCAGGGCCCGGTCACACAGCCGTTTGCGGCTGAATCACGGCCAGAAATTTCTGCCTGTGAGGCGGACGCTATTGGACGCTTTGAGATCGCCATACAGACGAGATACAGCAGTGCTTAGCACGCGGTCGGAAATTCATGCGCGGTTCGCTAAAGTATTGAGCAGCGCAAAACTTTTTTGCGCTGCTAAATACTTTAGCGCACGGGTACACAGCCTTTCACGGGCGTATCAAGGCTGAATCACGGCCAGAAATTTCTGGGGGGTTGCGTAGGAGTCGGATTTGGGCACAACACCGGCTCGGGAGCTTTTATACCTGTGGTCCACACGAGAAAATGACGCGGAAATGACGCGATGAGGAAGCGGAACAGTCGCCGGCGTCTGTTTTGCGGGCATACCACCGATGAACAGCAGGTCGGCCAATTTTGCGCATTTTCCATCGCGGGCAACCACGGGCAAAAAAAAAAAAACGCAAATTTTTACCCGCGATACAGACGCAAACGGCTGTGTGACCGGGCCCTCATCTTGGCTACCTTACTAGTCAATTCATCATTACAATCCTTAGGCTCAAGCAACATTGCTGATACATGTCAAGCTGACACAAAAGTGCTGATCTATCAGCAAAAAATTGTTTGTATAAAAACAAAACCAGTTTGGTGGTACTTAAACAATAAACTGTGTTGTGTTTTCTATTTATACCATATTATGGTAAATTGTAATGGACATATGGATAGCAAAATATTGCTAACCCTAACCCTAATGCTAATTATCAAATTTTATAATTTAGGTATTTCTGGGAGGTAATGAAGTAGTTCAGGTTAAAAATTTGATTTAATAAAACAAAAACAAAGAATCAAACATTGAATTTAGTATTTCTACCTGAGGCACTCTATAAAATAAAGGCAATTGTAAGAAAAAAATAAACAACAAATAGGCAACACAATGCCAAAACATGAGTATCCATTCCATTTGCAAATGATGGACACATATGGACAGTTGGACCCATCAATTAAGCTTTTCTGACTAGGAGTAAACTAGACTACCCACAGAAAACTAACACAAGCATAAGGAAAACCAACAAGATTCAAAGTGTGAAGTTGGAAGCAAGATTTGGAAGCTCTACTTGAGAAGTTCGAAGAAAACTTAATGTTAAAACTCAAACTACTATTCATGGAGGGTTCTTTATGTTTAATTCGAAACTTAAGAAAAGTGTGTGTCCTTTATCCCTCCTCTCCCTCATCCTTACCCACTGAGCAGAACGGAGACGATGAGGAAGGGCAGGGTGATCAATTATAAAGTGTGAACTGTGCCTTGGTGGGACGTCTAACTGCCGGCTGTAGATAAAGCAAAGTTATGACAACCATACACTATCCCCTCATCCATAATACAGCACAGGCGGGAGGCACGCGTTGCTTCCCATAGTTGTGCTCTGAACTACAAGAGAATATTAAAGCTTTCACCCCCTTAAAGGTCTGTTTGAAAAAAAAAAAAAGCGTTACACGTCCCGTTATGAGTTTGTTGCGTGTGCAGCAGATTAAAGGTTTTGGCGGCATTGTGATCGGCAGAAGTAGGACATAACATTAGACGATTTCTAGTGAAGTACTTCCAAATATCAATTGTTTTGTCACAGTAATAATTAAGTCTGAGCATCAACCTTTGATTCACAATAGTTTAACCGAGAAGAAAATTGCATTTTGATCAAATCCATACTGGTGGACATGAATATATTTATGGCAAAACAGCTTTATGCTAATGCCAACAGAGCAGTACTGATAAATGGTACCATTGGAGTTTGGTTTCAATCCACAGTCAAACCTGCATTCCCTCTTCGGATGTATTCAACATCTCCCTGGAAAAGATCTTGACCGAAACCTTGGACACGCAATAAGGTTCAGACAGCATAGGGGAACACAACATCACTAGCTTTCGTTTTGCTGATGATATTGGCTGTTTGGCAGGAGAAGTGCAAGAACTCAGAGATCTTATCAATCGCATGGACAAAGTGTCAAATATGAGAGAGAGGGTGTCTTGAGATAGTGAGGGAAATATCTGTAGAGAGATTGGATAAAGAGTGGGAATGTCTGAAAATATGCTTAGAGTGCAGTACAGTTTTGGTATGTGGAATGTGCAAAATTGGTGGCTATGTGGAAAGTTTAGTGAGTGGTGGAATGAGTATGTGAGAGCACCATGAGTAGACAAGAGAAAGGCATTTGAGGAATGGTTGCAGAGTCATGATCAGGAAATATTTTAGATGTTTAAAATGTAAAGCAATTGTGTAAAATGAGTGGTAAGAGATGCAAAAAAGGCAGCATAGATGGGGGAGGGATTTGACTTGGAGTTTTGCAGAGAATAAAAAGATGTTTTGGAAGGAAGTGAAGACAATAAGGAAAGGTGAGACATGTCGATAGGAGAGTGTGAAGGATCAGAATGGCAGGTTGTTGGTAGTAGGGCAAGAGTTGGGTGAAAAATGGGCTGAGTATTTTATTGACTTGTTAAATGTGACTGTGAGATGGAGGCATCTATGGTGCCTGCTGGTGGTGGACAGGTGAGATTGTTTGGTGAATTAAATTAGAGAGATATTGAGAGGAAGGAGGTGGAAGCAGCAGAGGTCGATGAAGGGAAGGCTGCTAGGTTGGATGGTGCATGGTTGAGCATATAAGGTAAGGTGGTGAATCTGTGATAGAATGGCTTGTAAGGTTGTTGAATATAGTTTTTATGCTTACGGCAGGATTTTGATTAGAAGAATGAAGGAAAATACAGAAAGAGTGCTTGGGTAAGAACAGTGTGGGTTTACAAGTGAAAAGGGTTGTACAGATCAGATTTTGCAGTGAGGCAGTTGAGTGAACATTTTATAGCAAAATAAAGAGAGGATTTTTTGGGGGGCATTTTTGGATTTAGAGAAAGCATTTGGCAGGATAGATCGGGAGGCATTTTGGCAAGTGTTGATGATATATAGGTTTGCTGGCAGGTTGCTGTATACTGTGCAAAGCTTGTATCAGGATAGTAGAGCTTGACAAGAGAAGACAAGAGTAAGGTAAGGAGGTTTTCGAGAGGTGGTGAGGTAGGTGAATCAGAGATTTTGTTGAATGGTTGCAGGACGTAGATCGTTTAAAATATTTGGGTTTGTATGTGGCAGCAGGTGGTGATATGGAGGAAAGGTGAAAAGAAGAAGGATGGGTGAAGGGAGCAAAGCAATTGGGGTGCTGAATGGATTGTTCAAATCTAGAGATCTGTGAATGGATGCAAAACAAGCAGTGCATGAAGGTGTGGTCGTACAAAAACTGATGTATGGCTCAGAGGCGTGGAATTTGAGAGTAAATAAGCATGATAGGTCAAATGTCTTTGAAATCAGATGCTTGCGTATTATGTGTGGAGTCAAACGATTAATTAATTTGGAAGCAAAGGGAAGAAGAGGTAGAATGAAAGAGCTTGCTGACAGGGTTGATAAAAATGTTCTGAGATGGTTTGGACATATGGAAAGAATGTATGAAGGCTTTTCAACTAAAAGAGTATGTTATTCAGACAAATCAAATGAGAGAAAAGCACAACCTGTCACAAGAGCGTGGTGGCGTGGAAGGGGACCGGACCAGAACGGAGGCAGGAGGCATGAAGGGAGAACTCAAATGCGTTGACGATCCATAAGTTTTATTTTACAAAATAAAAGTCGCCCAATACTCCGGGGCAAAACAGAACAATACAGAGTTCCTCCGGCACGAACTCAACAGGACAAGGCATAACAGACTAAAACAGGACAAAGCATAACAGACTAAAACAGGACAAGGCATAACAGACCGGGATTGTGAATAATGAGTAATGAACCCGCAACGGCAGAGCCCACAATGCAGCCTTAAATACAGACCCACAATTAGTGGAACTGCTTTCAGCTGTTGCCCAGAGGGCGGGGCAGACTGGTCACCAAGGCGACCGTGACACAACCATTGTTGGATGGAGAGGTTAAATGTGCTCTGGATGTGTACAAAGGATATACGTAAATAGCAAAGGATAGTTAAGAATGACTGATATTAAGGCATATGATGCGTAGGGGGTAAACCAGTGTAAGCTGTCAGGCCTCACTGCTGATGAAGGGTTGCATGGCACAGCAACTCACCACTTGTCTAGTATTGGGCTTAATGTAGAGTGAATGTTTGGTGAATATGAATGTTCTGGACTCTAGCCACCTCTAACGAAGAGGTAATGAATTCGGTACATCAATAGATAAATAGATTCTGGCCAATTTGAACGCCCACTTTCGTGTCGTGACCGACCAGTTGAGAAACACTGCTCTAAGCCCCAAAATTCTTTATGATATTCCAATGCTGAAAAGGATGCATTTGGACTACCCTGCTGATGATTTCAATACAGCTGGCAAAAGAGCAAGCTCAGCGACGAGAACAGTGCAAGACTCAAACAAATTTCTGACAGCTCAATGTGAATTTGCCCTAGCAGGCAATCAACGAGACATGAGGGTAAGCCCAGCAGGCCGCTTCACATTGTTAGCAGCCACGAGAGAACACACAGAACACAGTTCTGTTGCTTTAACCAGAGCCACAGGTTTCAACACTTTTGTTGTGGCTATTGATCTGTGTTTTAAACAAAATTCAGAACATGTGCAGAGTGCTGAGGAAACTATTCAACTGTAAATAGCCTGACGAGTACCAGAGATGAATGCAACATTTGTTGTGCATTTCACAACAATTACAATACATTTGTCACTTACAATGCTTAGACCAGACCGGACCAGACCAGACCAGACTAGAATAGACTAGACTAGAATAAACAAATATAATTTGTTCTTATTGTCACATGTGAAACACACAAGTAAATCAAATTTCGTTTCTGATACCATGAATAAAATAGTGCCATCTAGTTAATCTGATTATGTCCCCATTAAGACCTAAATAAGAGTTTATGTTGTGTATACTTTTTCCTGTAGAGAACTCAGAGAGTGTTACTTGATGATTATGTTTCCTTGTTTTCTATAAAAAGTGTTAATAATTATTTTCTGACTTTTCTTCTATAATAATAATCCACAAAGGGTCATTTGGTTATTATTCATCGCATTTCATGAATATTAACGTTATTCATTTGCCGACTTTTTTTCTGTGAAGTTTCCAGAAGGGTTATTTGTTTGTGACTTTCTGGAAAGGAATAAATAACACCTACAGTTAGGCACTCCTGCATTTGTCACACATTTTCCGTTAGAAACTGAGCCTGGTCCCAAACCCTCATCAGATAAGGGAAATTTATGTGGCCCTCACTGGAAACAGTTACGGTCCCCTTCGCTAAATTGTTGACCGTATCCTGCGTACCTCGGCGTGATGCAGTAAGAACATAACGTACTGCATCACGGCGTAATACGCAGGATGCTCTGCAGGGCACAGGAAAGCCATCCACAAGACCATAAACACAACTTAAAAGATCACAGGCTACCGCCTACCCCGACTAGAGGATATTGCCAGCTCTGGTTACCGCAACAGTGCCAAACACATAATGAAAGACTCCTTACACACCAGTGAACGCTTTTTTGAATTGTTTCCCACTAGGCCCAAAAGAACAGACTGAGGGGCAGCTTCTTCCCCAGAGCTATGGACACTCTAAACCATAAGACACATGGAACACCTCTTTTAAGTGCAATATCCCGGTTGTGTACGGTTTTTATTTTATATGTAATGCAGTACTTTATATATGAGGTGAATACTTTATTTATTATTATTTTTTTTAATGTATTATATATTTTATATGTGTATTTTGTGAACTGGAGTGGAACTCTAATTTTGTTGTAGTTGTAGGTGATTCTGATTAAAAACACATCTTTTCTCGCCCAGATAATTTGCCTAATTGTCCCAAAACGGATCCCCTGAAGTCTTGAAATGGTAAAACTTTATTGTAAACCTGAGATTAATTTTTAGATTATTTTGCGAGGGCTGCCATTTTTGCTTGTAGCAGAGTTCATCCAGGAACAACGGTTAAATGTTGTCGATGCGTCTCCTGTGTAAATCACAGAATCTTTGTAGTGAAGTAATTACAGTTATTACCTGCTTCATTCCTAATGGAAATTTGAGGGGAAGCCCTTATTTGTCTTGAGTGGATTTGGGTGGACTAATTGGTCCACGGCATTAACAAGAAGGACGGCGAACATTTGGTATAAATATAGTACACACTCTTATTTAAATCACCGCAGACACACACGCACTTAATTTGCTCCCTTTTATGAAAGGCCTGGTTCATCAATTATCAACAAAACTCTCCAGGAACTGCATTAACATAAAATTAAAGGGGAAGTTAAATTTTAATTATGTTATCTTATGACCAACGGTCACATTAAAACTTGAACAGGGAGGAATAGCTAGCTGAATTTGCACCCAGGTCCCTACGCCCAAAAAAATAACGTTTACCAATATGATTAAGTTCCAGACTTAGTGGACTGCTTGTCCCTGTTTCCTTCACAGTGTTATTATATTTAAGTTACCCCCTGAATATTCATTATAAAAGTTATTCTCACCTAAGTAAATTTCCACAGAGGTCGAAAGTAAGACTTCAATTTTAATTAAAATTGGTCTTTCATCCATAGAAATATACATGTCTTTATTTTGCTTTTCTACTGCATTGGTCAGTGATTTGACAGTTATGATACATCATTATTCAACAACTATGATACATTATTATTTTTTGTTATTTAGAATATAGTATTTGATTCCATGTAACAACGTGTTACATTCCATAAAAAGACATAAACTACTGTGAATAAATAAAAATGATGGTCAAAAAATAAAACGCTCACCATAAACGTATGGATGTCTCTATTTGAGGTCCAACTAGAAAACATATACAAAATATGACTACCATACTTCTGGACTATATGTCGCAGTTTTTTTTCATAGTTTGGCCAAAGGTGTGTCCTATACTTCAGGTGCGAGTTATATGTAAAATTGGCACATTATCATATCATGGAGTTTTACATTTCTATTAACGGTATATCATTTCACATGCTATTTTCACACTAAACCGCAAGAGGGCGCCTTATGCCTGTGTTGATAATTTCAGCATTGCCAATAATTCATATAAACAACTAAGAAGATTGGGATGAAAATGGAACCAAAAACAAAATCATTACTTGTAGATTGCAAGCTGCAAATTGTAAAATATGCCACCAAAAACAATCACTGATCAGAATAAAAAATATTTGGAGCGAGAAGTGGAGGTGACAAAGAGTCTGGAGTTAGTGACATGGAAGAGGAAAGGACTTATTGTGCACCTTCGAATTTGGGGGAATTCTTTACCGGTAGAAGTGACACAGAGGTTGAAGATTTTATTGGATTTTGTAAACTGATAGTTTAGTAAGAATGTTGTTAACCGTAAAGTTATCTCATTACCTCTTAATATGTTACATAATTACTGACATTACCAGGCATGTCGATCATGTATTCTTCGTATACCGTCCATTTTTATTTTGAATTGCCTTTCAAGATGACAAAAATGTGACTTATACTCCAGGTGCAACTTATATATGTTTTTCCTTCTTAATTATGCAAATCATTGGTTGGTGCAACTTATACTGCTCAGCGACTAATAGTCCTTCGAAAAAAAAAATATATATATGTTTTATAATTCAACGATGGTATTCTATGAACAGCTGTGTTTTGTGAAGGGATTGCTATTTTTAATTTCAAAATGTGTTTGCTTACTGCCAAATAAAATGTTTTGACATAATTCTTTCAACATTGCGCTTGGCAACATGGTGCCTAAAAATTAAAATTAATCCTCACAATTGAAAATGAGACGGTTCTGAGGATCCCGAGCCACTAATGGATAAATGTGATATATTTTCTAACTCACCTCGTTGATGAGGATCCAGTGACAATCAAAGGTCACCAAGTTGGTCTCGACCACCTGTAACAAAGCAAAGCACAACATTTACTTATACAAGATAAACACATTATGGGGAATTGTCCATGAAAATTCAAATATTTCACAAATATAGTAAGAAAAGTTCTTTCTAAAAGCAGAAAAAATAGAACTGAAAGCAAACTCCTTACCAGCATTTACTGGAGTTATATGTTGTGTACATTAGCTCGAGTAAAATGCAATTGCTGATGTGGTTTTCTACGTTTATGTTAGCTAAAGTATTGTACAGCTTTACTGATAAATATAAATGTAGGTTTAATGTTGAATATTCCTGTTCTTTACACAACATAGCCGTTCTTTAAAGTTCTACTCTCTCTTATTTGCTACAAAATCAGATTTTCAAGAAATCATTAGACAAACATATTTCTTCCCTGGCTAAAATTTCTACTTTTATTAAATAACCAAGTCATACGTTTTATTTTAGTATTGTCTTCAAAATGTACGTGGTCAATAAATAATTGTAATCATGGCCCCAGGTATTCAACAACATGATATCGTAGTTAAAAATGATGGTGTGATGATGAAATAAAAGCGAATGACTCTACTACAGTATTCATCCCTGGGGATCTAGTGGTTTGGAATTGGCATGCTTACCATCAGCACTATAGTTCAACTGATCAATCATTGTTAAACAATCTCATGTACATTGCCACCTTATCCACGAGTTGTTTTGTGAGTTAAATAGAATGCAATGTATACATGGTAAAAGCAAAAAACAAGGCAACTTTTTCTGTGTGCCCACTACCAAACGGCGTACGGTCCACAGCCCAGTGATTGCTGACCACTGACATAGAGGAGAGAATACAGGCATGTTTTTGTCAAACTAAAACTGAAAATGAAAAACTACTCTAATACAAAGCGTGATTCCTGCACACAAGACCTGAAATTAGTGAGGGTCCAAAGTGTTTTATGAGACACTATTACAAAGTTTATTTTCTCTTTGTCAGTGGAACCTTTAAATATATATCTACTAGTTTAAAAGCAGTTTTAATATTGAGTTCCGGTGCCATCATCTTCCCACAAACCACACATCCTCTTATCTATAATTGCCTTGTTGCCCATATATCATAAAACACTATTTTAAACCGTAAACAAAAGGCAACAGCTGGAGCGGGTGACAGCGTGTGGCTAATAGTGCTTTAATCTGCCAGTGTCTCCATAAAACTTCATCATCGTAACGCTGACGGCTGCCATAAAGCATTCTGTCCGCGCATGGAAAAAAGGAGATGGGACAGAGAGTGATGACTCACAATTAAATGCAAGATCTTTACCTTAATTTTTCTTTATGGGCTCCTGCAGTATGTTTCCACTCACTCGCAAGCAGACCATAAAATTTGGTTTCGAAGAGGATTTTACTCACATTGGCCTCTTTTTCTTTTGCTGCAATAGCAAAAATGAGTAGGGTTTAACCTTTTTCTGTGTTTGTAACAATGGGGATTATCCAAAAGAAGTATGGTCGGGCGATACTGGAATTATTGGTATAGATCCGAAGCAAGTCAATAAAGTGTAGTATATGTATATGTATATATAGATAGATAGATAGATAGATATGAAAGGGAAATTATAGTTTGATTTTAGTTTGAATGTGTCTTTGTATGAATTTTATCCTCAAAAGTACCCTAATGAAGTCAAAGATAACATCCAGGGACTGTTTGTAGTTGTATCATCTTGGGGCCCGCTAACTAGTAATCAAGATGTCCTTCACTTTAGTGCCGGGTAGTCTGGTCACAGGCTTGCCTGCCTGAAATACTCCCTTGACTTCACCCTAACTCATTGGTCGATTATGTTACAAAATTTCCACTTTCCTTACTGTTCATTTATTATGCTTGCACGCCATCTAGCGACCGGCATTATACCGTTTCATGTACTTATGTGTTTTTGTTTAATCCAATCAGATTCGTTTCATGAATTCATGTGATCTTGTTTAAGCAAATTAGGTTTGTTGTTTTATGCCTGTATTTTAAAAAATGATCCTGTAGTTATAGGATGTGTGTGATTCCGATCGTGGAAGCAGATCTAGGGGACAGCTCAGGTGGAATGCGCCTCCGATGAAAGGGCTACACAAAACCTACTAACCGACTCAAAGTGTGTTTCTTTTTTAACTTTAATACGGTTTCAAATTTTATCAGTTACGGTTGTTTTAAAACAGAAGTCAAGAGAGCCAAAACAAAAAAGCAGCAATGTAACATAAAGACAAATATAGCCAAGTCAGCATGATGAATATAATAGATTTCATTGTTCAATATTTTGAAAATGAATTTCAAGTGTTAAGTAAAAAGCGCACATAATGTAAATAACATGAGATTAAAACCCTCAACAGTATTCATTGCAAATACTTACTTGACAACGAGAATTTCAAAACAAAAGTTGAGAGACTCATACCAAGAAAGCAGCATTGTAACAAAAAATGCAATTCTCTATAACAATGTCAACAACACAACTAAAATAATGTACTTTCTGCACTCCAAGGTGCAATCAAAAAACCCAAATTTGCCAGGGATTCAAAAGTCAGCCTTATAATCCAATGCGCCAACATAGGTAAGGTAAATTACTTCGGCCATGCATGATTACAATGGAATACTTTGCAGTAACCACTTATAAATTAATCTAATTTATTTTAGTTGTGAAACCTGATTTCATCATTTTTATTTATCCATCCATCCAAAATATGCACCGCTTATCCTCATTAGGGCTGCGTGGTTGCTGCAGCCCATCCCAGGTATCTTCGGGCAGTGGGCACGAGACAGCCTGAGCCAGGTGCCAGGCGGTCTTAAGACAATAGTATCGATTTGATCCACATTTTTTCTCAGTAATATCAATTTTATTGGAATTGATCCCTCCACTCCTAAAAATATGTTTTGTAGCATGTAGTGAAACACAAACAACGCATGTTCTATTGTGTTTGCTGGCATGTGGGTGTGCACCAGTGCAAGCTTTCCCAGTATACTATATTATAATATTCCAGTGGCAGCCGTCTTGGCAGATGTTTGAAGCTAATGAGCAAAAGGACGCACTCTTACAGCACCACCCATGACTCCTCAGGGGTTGAAGCTCTCTGATGATAAATACAAAAGTATCGCCGCTTAACAAGCAAATATGTTATAAAAGGGCTGAGACCGCAGTGCAGACTCCCTTATGTGATAGGCTAAAACCCAATTTGTGGGTGAAGTGAAGCAAAGTCCCATCAATTAATCTTGAACATATAACAACGTGAATAATTCTGCTCCTACAAGCTCATGGACTCTTTTATCATTTACCTTTTAATCATATAATGCCAGAATATTTTTTAGCATTCTGTAAATGTTTTTTTGTGTAAGTCAACCCAAAAGTATTTTCTGTAAATAATACTTCATCACCCATATGTCAAAGTCAAGGCCTTTACGTTTTCGATGGCCACTGAAATGATCTTGAGTCAACATTTTATAAAACACCAAGAATTGTTGTGTTTTTCTTTTCACTGTGTGTTACTTCTCATTGCACTTTTTTATTGTAGTTTAGTAGATGGTAAATCATTGCATATTTCATGTTTTTTAAATGATTTAACCCTCTTTTTGATAAAATAAAAAAGATAGGCTATTGATTGTGCCTTATAATGCTGGCCTCTTTCTTGTATTTATTTTCATTTTTTTTTCAACGTGTTCTGTGCCTTTTAAAAGTTCAAGATGAATGTCAAAGCCAAACAAACATGTTGTTTTATATGATCATAATGATGCATATTTGTTAGATGTTATGTAGGTTCAATTATGTCTACTAAAATACACGTGCCATTTTAAAAAAGGACTGTTGTGTATTATTTTACCACTTGATGTTGCTGTAATTATTGTGTATTGCAACAGACAACATGTGCTAAAAACTAAAGTAGAAAGACTCAAATTATTTATAAACAAAAAACTATGAGGTGAATAGATATGCTGTTTAGGATGGTGAACAACAAACAGGAATTAACTAAATGGAATCAACCACACAGATATACATTTTGTAAAGAACACAAAACAGACATATGCTTCACATCTCAGAGTTAGGGCAGACAAGTGGGAGCTTGATGCTGGAGGGATCTGGCTCAAGCTCCCGTACCTTGTCTTTTTAATGCAAATATCCGGACACCCAAGAATGGTGGTCCCTCTGCCTGGGGACCCTACTGAGGCTAAGCGGTGCAGATAATGGGTGGATGGATGGATGTTTGTAAATGCAATAGTCATTGCAGCCGGGTCATCCTGAAAGGGGGTGTGGTGTCGTGTAATACACTCCCCTTCCTGCGGTGTCGCTGTATACTAATGCGCAGCCTTGTACTTGTGCTTGAGAACTACCGAAGAAGAAGTTAAGTAAACACTCTATGAATGTACCGTCCGTGCCTGTCTCTGAATCCGACTGCAACCCTACTACATACACAACATATTGGCGACGAGGATGACTTGGATCGGAATTTCACAACCCCTTGCTTTGCTTGAAACCCCGGGTGAGCCTACGATGTTGTACACCACGTGGATTCAGATGTTCGAAAATTACCTGCTAGCATTGACTGCTAACGAAATGCCGGACAAACGAAAACGCGCACTACTGCTGCACTGTTTAGGCACAGAAGGGCAGAGAATTTTTCTTTCCCTTCCTGACACTGGCACTTCTTACGAATCCGCCTGTGATGCGCTAGAAACTTTCTTTGTACCGAAGATTAATGTCGTTGCTCAGCGTACCAAGTTCCGTCGGCGTGCTCAGAGACCAGGCGAGACCACTGCTCAGTTCATTGCTGCATTGAGGGAATTAATTGCTAACTGTGACTTTGGCACGTTTGCTGATGATATGATTAGGGATCAATTCATTGAGAAGATGTCCTCTTCGAGAATCAGAGAACGCTTGCTGTTGGAAACGGACTTAAAGCTTGACAAAGCGATCGCTATTGCTACACAAGTCGAATCCGCTATTTCAGAAGCTAATGCTATTGCTCATGTGCACGTGTCCGACGCTCCTGTGAAGTTCGTGCAACAAAGAGATAAAAGGAATCAGAGCAGTACACATACACAGCGCTCGAGAGATCAAAGGAATCAACACAAAACCTGCTACCGTTGTGGCTCCAACTCTCATCTAGCAAATGACCCCAATTGCCCTGCTAAAAATGCAAAATGCAACCAATGTGAAAAAATTGGACATTTTAGTAAAGTGTGCCGCAGCGCAATTCCTACTCGATCAGTAAGAGAAGTTACTGTCCCAGAACTTACTGTGTGTCATGTAGCCCCTACAGCTGCAGTCCCAAAGCGCCTTACGTGTACAGTTGCTCTCCATGCAAATGATGAACAGTCTATTACTACTGACCTGCTTGTGGACACTGGTTCAGCAGTTTCAATTCTGCCAGAGAGAATTTACAGACAATCATTCATGCACTTGCCTCTCTCAAAGCCTACTGTACGTCTGGTGACCTACATGAAGAAGCCAATTCCAGTGTTGGGCTGTCTTCAACTTACTGCTACATACTGCAACCAGAGTGCACATACTGACTTCTATATAGTTCCTGACGGCACTCCACTACTGGGAATGGACCTGCTCACTGCACTTCGCCTCCACATACAAGATGGGCAGATTACAACACCTGCTGCATCGGAGATGAGTCACTCTGTCAACACTACAAATGCTTTAGGCGTTGCTACAAGTTTTATACACAAAGTTAAAGTGCGTGCAGACCTCCCTCCAGTCCAGCAAAAGCTACACAGACTCCCATATGCCGTGCGTGAAAAGGTGTCGGAGGAGCTGACGAAACTGGAAAATGATGGCATCATGGAGATGGTGGCTGCTGTGTCTCCTGATTTTGCTGCAGTCACTGCTGATGAGCTCTCCAGTGCATGTGAGGAATGTCCAGTGCTACAGAAGGTGCAACATTACATGCAGAAGGGATGGCCTCGTACTGCAAAAGGCCTTGACCCCCTCATCGTGCCATACTTCCGTGTGCAAAATGAGCTTGCCTTGCAGAACAGTGTCATTGTGCGTGGCACTCATCGTGTTGTGATACCACAACAGCTACAGGAAAAAATGATCCAACTTGCTCATGCTACACACCAAGGGATAGTTCGCACAAAACAAAGACTGAGAGACTTGTACTGGTGGCCTGGAATGGATTCTCACGTTGAGCTCGCCATCAAATCATGCACCACCTGCTTGCAGCATGACAAAACCGCAACCACACGTACTGCACCATTACAGCCTGTGCCTACCCCAACTGCTGCCTGGGAAAAGGTTGCTGTGGACATTGTTGGTCCTATTCACTCTGCGCCTGCTGATTGCCGCTTCGCCATCACCCTCATTGACTATTACAGCCGATGGCCTGAGATTGCCTTCTGCTCAAATGTTACTTCTGCCTCTGTTATGACTTTTCTTTCCATTGTGTTTAGCAGAGAAGGTAATCCACAGGAAATTGTTACTGATAATGGCCCTCAGTTCGTGTCCACCGAGTTTGAAGCATTCCTTAGTGACAGGAACATCACACACCATCGCAGCTCTGTGACCAGCCAACGGTGAAATTGAGCGTTTCAACAGAGTCTTCAAGGACTGTCTACAAACAGCCAACATCAAAGGTAAAGCACTGAAAACCTTCTTCACTGAGTTTTTACAGACTTACAGAGCCACACCACATGCCGTGTCTTCAGTATCCCCCGCTGAACTTTTGCATGGTAGACCACTGAATACAAAGCTTCACATCACAGGTCTTCACTCTATGCGTCCCACTGCTGACAAAGGCAACATGCTACAAAACATACAAAACAAACAACGGAAGTCCAAACGATACACCGACAAACGTCGCGGTGCAAAATCACCCAGCTTCCAGATTGGCTCTGCGGTTCGCATCCGCAAACCTGGAATCATTGCGAAAGGACACTCAAGGTTCACCAAGCCACTGACAGTGGTAGCTCAAAAGGGTCCTGCCACTTATCTGCTGTCTGATGGAAAGGTGTGGAATGCTTTCCACCTTGCCCATTCTTCCACCTGTGCTGCTGCTTCAGCGCGACAGCCTCCTGATAATGATGCTTGCCTCCTGCCAAGTGACCAAGGTGCTGAGCCACCTGAAACTGAAACTGTGCCCTCACCACATCCCTCTCCGATTGCACCGAGAATACGACATGCTCCTGCATGGCTTCAAGATTATGTGACTTAAAAAAAAGATACAGAAAAGATGTGGTGATGTTTAAAAAAAAAAAAAAAAAAAAAAAAGACATGATGAATGTTCATTGTTAAAAAAAATTGTCATGTTTGTTTATGATGTGATCTTCATACAGTCTGCTTAAGTTTACAAGGTTTACACACTTTGCTTACCGATATTGACAGTATAGTTACTTACATTATTGCTTACCTTTGATAAATATTTACCTCTAATCTGGTAATGAATATTGAAATGTATGTTTTCTATAAGCTCATACTTACCCAAGAGTTATTGCGTATTTTAGATTAATGCTACTGTTGTGTCCTATTCTAACAAAAAGGGAATATGTGGTGTCGTGTAATACACTCCCCTTCCTGCGGTGTCGCTGTATACTAATGCGCAGCCTTGTACTTGTGCTTGAGAACTACCGAAGAAGAAGTTAAGTAAACACTCTATGAATGTACTGTCCGTGCCTGTCTCTGAATCCGACTGCAACCCTACTACATACACAACAGGGGGGTAACCTCATGTCCTGCGGCGGTCTCTTCTCATGCTGAGGTTTTTGAGTTTTTCTTGCCCTCATGTAGGTTTTAGAACAGGGGATGGCGTAATAATATTCAGTAGTTTGCAATAGTATGTGGTCTGTGCGGCCCGTTGAGACTCCTTTTGATTAAGGGCATACAATATGAACATGACTTGACTTGACCTACACATACTTTAAAAATGTTTGCTTGTATCAGAGTGTTTGTATTTATTCTTATTTTTAAAAAAATTGTACCGTTTTTATTCAATGAAATACATCTAAGTTTATTACCACAAAGAGGCACTATATTTACACACTGTCCCTTTAATGTTCTGTATGGGCCTTCCATCTGTTTGTCTTTGACACATGTGCTGTACGAGGTGTGCACACTGACTAATCTAAATAAGGTTATATAATTACATGTAATGCACGGCAGCACAGTGGCTAGCGCGTGTGCGGCACAGTTCTGAGGTCATGAGATCAAACCTTCCTGTGTGGAGTTTGCATGTTCTCCCCATGCTTGCGAGGGTTCGCTTCAGGTTTATTCCCACATTCCCAAAACTTACATGTCAGGTTAATTGTCCGGTCCAAATTGTCCCTAGGTGTGTATGAGCAAGTGAAGTGTCTATCTCTGTGTGCCCTGCAGACTGGAAACCAGTTCCAGGTGTCCCCTGCCCACTGCCCGAAGATAGCTGGGATGGGCTCCAGCACCCCCTTGACCCTACTGAAGATAAGAAAGGCAGATAATGGATGGATGAATGGATGGATTAAATGTATTGTTCAGATAATAAAGCGTTAAAGGCATAATTGTCTTTTTTTAATACTTCATTGAACAAAACACAGAAACATTTACATACAACTGATTGAGAGAGAGCATAAAAGCCCGCTAAAGCAGAACAATCTTACAGCAATGTTAACAGTCAACAATCAAGCTGTTCTACAAACAAGTCAAACCAATTCTCCTAGCTTTAAGTGTTTTGAGACTTGCTGTTGATTGATTTTGATGTCACATGTTCTCAGGCCTTAGTAATGACCAATCAAGACTTTGTTTCGGAAAGCATGTAAACAAAAATTGATTAATGCGAATGTAATCTACACATGCCTGCCAATCTAGAAATGACCAACCCCAGGGATAAATAAACACAGGAAAATTAAGTTTTAACAATATTTTTAGGGAATACCGAGGTCCATTACAACATAATAATATTCGAAAATACTTTAGGTTGACTCCTACTTCTAAGTGGGCAGCATTTTCTGCTATTCGCCATATGGGAAAACAACAAAAAAAAGATCCATCCATCCATCCATTACCTGCACCGCTTATCCTCAGTAGGGTCGCGGGGGCGCTGGAGCCCATCCCAGCTATCTTCGGGCAGTGGGCAGGAGACACCCTGAACTGGTTGCCAGCCAATCGCAGGGCACACACAAGGAGAGACAATTTGCCCGCTCATTCACACCTAGGGACAATTTGAACCGGCCAATTAACCTGATATGCATGTTTTTGGAATGTGGGAGGAAATCCACGCAATCACGGGGAGAACGTGCAAACTTGTGTTTTCTTTTCTATAAGGCCCATCTGTCATCCCACCTTTAAAGGGCTTGTGGATTGTTTCTTCCATGTGTTTTCCAAAGCTAAAGACGTTGTGCCCCTCATGCGTGAGGCTAGTGGGTTGAGTAACTAGCCGCCCACTCCCTGTGCGGTCTTTTATTGTTGTCATCCAGTCTTTCCTAGAAGTCTTCCTGTCTTCCCTGGACTACAACTGCATTGTTCTCAGCAGTTACCGGGGAAACCAGAGTTGTACTTAAAGTACAGCTAGTTGGTCTTTCCTGCTTTGCATTGCTCCCTGTCGCACCTCTTCTGTTACATTTTTTTATATATTTGATGTATGCAAATGCTTTCCTTAAAGACAAGGGCACTTTGCTTGCAAAATAACATTGTGTTGGAAGAACACTGCACTTATGCATGAAGGATGCATGAACTCTGCAAAAACCTTTGGTGCTCGATGGTTCAAGTGACATGATCACACAATTGCAGTCACCATGGTTATTGCATTCCTGCCGACATGCACAAAACATCATCCCTCCCTGCCCTGTCAATGACCAGGGGACTTGACAAAAGTATATGTTTTAGTTGTGGTATTCAAGCCCAATCGCGTCCTTGTTCGCATTATCTTGAAACACTTAAATCCTGATAAACATCATGCTAGTGTGGGTATAGACAATCCGTTTTTCGCCGGCTGTTTAACTCCCTTGACCAGACAGAGTAAGTGGACAAAGGAAAAAATAGCTGAAGAGGGCAGTTTAGATGAAGACTTTTATTACAATGTTGGAAACATTACTGGAAATGTACTAAACTAGTGGACACATTGAAACACCAGATCGATACAGAGAGTAAATACTTCATTCAAATACATGGATAAACAAAGTACATTTATACCAACTAAATAGACAGTATGATTATCAAAGTAATGATGTGATGATTAAATAATAAAACATATATGACTCTCAGACTCGTGCAAGATTGACAGCATATTAAGTGACACATTTTAATAATCTTAAAATACACTTGAGTGGTGTTCAAGTCCAGCTATACCAGCCTCCCCGTGTGCAGTTTGCATGTTCTCCCCGTGCCTGCATTGAATTCATTCGTGGACTCTAATTGTCAGTTGTGGACAGTTTCTATAAGAATATGTGAATTTGCAACATCAACCAGGCAAGTTTTTACTGCACTTCAAATGTTGCATTTTTTTTTTTTTTCAGATTCAAACAATTGAATCATTCAGTAACCATGGTTAATTAAGCCAGCCATTTTTGTTTTTATTTTGTTTGTGTGTTTTTTGCCCCTGCTTTGGGTTTATTTTGCTCCTTGTTTGTCTTATTTTGTTTTCCCAACAGAAAAATAAACTATGGGTCATGTAATGTGACATGGATGAAAAGTCAAAAGGTGTCTGTCAAATATTTGTTTTTCTTATTTTCTGAAAAAAATAATATTGTGAAATTATCCTTAATCTGTTTTTGGGCGTGTTTTCGTACTGAAATGTGTCTTTGCACATGTAGTGATGGAATTATGAGATCTCGGCTATTTTTTTCAGTCACATAATTTAGTTGCAATAAATCCACCTTATAATTGGTCATTCAAATAAACTTTAATTTATTACTTCATGATATAATCAGCTGACTCGCTGATATGTCCATTCATTCAGTTTTTATTCAGTCTCTACAGTCGTTCATGGGGTGTTTTTAGTTAGAAGTCCTTGAATTTAATCATTACTTGCCAGAAACAATCTGGAAAAGGGACTTGTGTGAAGATCGGAGTGATACTTTCTGTGACTAAGAGCTAGACAAATAATCTTGACTTTGCTTGACTTTTTTCTTAGTTCACGTTTTTTTCGTAAAAAAATAATTGAAAAAAAGATCCAAAGATTCCCCACTCTGAGATCTTATGGCATCGTAGCGGTATCAGCCATGACAATTGGGTATTTTCAAATCAGTTTGTAATCTGCGAATTCCTCCAAAAGGAATAACAGTAATTCCTTCGCAGTGTGCCATGTGCACCAAACTTTTTCAATCTCAACACAACATAACAGAATCGTACTCCTTCCGCAACCAGCAATCTCACCACCATGCATGCATAATATGCGCGGCTTGCGGCACAGCTCATCTGCATACGGATGGAATAGCTTGCCATGGGAAAATTACTTTCTTTAAATTCCCTGGTGCATTTAACATCCCTCGTCCTGTGCTATAGGAGGAGGCTAAGGGATGGATGAGATGTGAGTAGACTCGAGAGGCAAGGCATGCCGCAGCAAGCTTGTGCCAAAGAGTGCAGGGAAAGGAGCAAAACATCCTCAGAAACAGTCGAGGCGAAGCCTGAGGCCTCGGGGCTGAACTGGCATCATAAAAGAGGGAAGAGCTGAGATTCGGGAGTCTGTTGTTCCAGTACATGCTGCCCTGCTGGCGGGAGTTCCATCCACGCTGTAACACACCAGACATCTTTGATACGGCAGTGGAAAGGAGGCGGACGAACAAGCTGTTTTCCATTACATATAATCCCAAACACTCCCACTCATGGGAAACCGGACCTACCACTGAGCATTCCAGGAAGACAGCCTTGATCAGTCGATCAGCAGTCACAGGAACCAAATATTGTTACAGGGATGGCGCTACACTGGGGAAAGGGATACACTCCAAAAACTTTTAAAGCTACACTGTAACCACATGAGGAAAAAAAAATATGACTCAAGAGAAAGTGTGTTAGGGGGGAAACAGGAAAACTGAAACAGGCTAAGGGTGTGCTTTAAAATCTCATCTCATCTCATTAGCTACACCGCTTATCCTCAGTAGGGTCGCGGGGGTGCTGGAGCCCATCCCAGCAATCATCGGGCAGTGGGCAGGGGACACCCTGAACTGATTGCCAGCCAATCGCAGGGCACGCAGGGACAAACAACTCAATCGCTCATTCACACCTAGGGACAATTTGGACCGGCCAATTCACCTGAAATGCATGTTTTTGGAATGTGGGAGGAAACCGGAGTGCCTGGAGGAAACCCACGCAAGCACGGGGAGAACATATAAACTCCGCACAGGAAGTGTAGCTGGATTTGAACCCACGCAGAACTGTTATGCACTCTACTGTAAAGCTTATTATGCAGAAATAAGCTTTATGGTAGAGTGCATAACAGTTTCAATACGAGCGATTTGAATAGAAAAAAGCAAAATAAACATGTTACCTGCTCAAAAGTGATTTGTATACGGCGTGCATTACCGTTCGATTACATTCACAACAAATACAAAGACGGAATGGTTTAAGTTGTATTACATTCCCAACAAATGCAAGACGAAGTTGTTTTGGTTATATGTTCGCCATTAAATTCCCTAAAAGTGATATAAAAGTGAGATAAAACGAGGTAAAAGTGGTTGTAGTAGCGAGGGGATGAAAATCTCGGCAAGGATGCATTTCTCGGCATAACACCGGCTCGGCAGCTTTTATACCCGTGATCCACACGCCGAAATGACGCGGAAATGACGCGATGAGGAAGTGGAACAGTTGCCGGCGTCTGTTTTGCGGGCATACCACCGATGAACAGCGGGTTGGTCAATTTTGCGCATTTTCCATCGCGAGCAACCATGGGCAAAAAAAAATCGCAAAATTTTACCCGCGATACAGATGCAAACGGTTGTGTGACCGGGCCCAAAGGAACCACCATCTATATGAAACGAATGGTTTTCACAAGTTCTAAAGGCCACAATGTTTGTACGCTTTGTCGAAATACAAAATCTGAATGGCAGCAAATGGCAAATAAAAAAAATGTTGTTGAACGATAAAGTGAGAACTCAATTCTTAGAAATTCGGTAATTTGTCTCTTAATACTTACATATTAATACATTTAAACAATAACGGGATTCAGATACCTTTACTTACGAAGGTCTACATATGACAGTTTCTGGTTTCAAAGTACTTGAACGGTAACAGTTTGCCTCTAGTTACAAAGGTCTTTCAGGGTATGAAGTAAAAAAAAACAGTGCAGTACAGTATGCGCTGCTATTAGCCACACCCAGAGTTTTCCAAACGTAAAAAAAAATGGTTACCACTTAATCTGGAGAGGTTCCGGCAAGATAGCCAGGAGGAGGACACAGCCATCATTCAATTGGCCCAAAATAAAGACATTTTAGCAAAATTCCATGAAGTTTTGGAATTAGTGGAAAGGAATCTCCCAGAACAAGTTGACAAGATGGGCCATCACCATCTGCCTCAAGTATTTCCGGCGGATTGTCAAAAGCCGGCAAAAGCAGACGTCATTGATCAGTTTTTCAAGAAACGCGAGGTAAAAAGGTAAGGGAATATTTTTATGTTTATTTTTTTTATTTTTTACTATTTCTTCTTTTTTACATTGAATGCCCCTTGTTTTGGGTCTATTGTGTGGTGATCTAATTTTAACATGCATTAGTTTCACGTCCTGATCCTCTTTTATGATTTGTTAAAAAAATCATACTGTACTTTTGCAGGGCTTGGAACAGATTAGCTCATTTACATTCAAAATGTGTCTCCGGTTACAATGTTTTCAGGTTACAAAGCTCATTCCAGAAGGAATTCAACGTGAAAGTAGAGATACCACTGTATAGAGATATGTCCTTTAGGGGCCGGTCACACAGACATTTGCGGCTGAATCACGGCCAGAAATTTCTGCCTTTGAGGCGGACGCTATTGGACGCATTGAGTTAGCCATTAAGACGAGATACAGCGGTGCTTAACACGAGGTCGGAAATACGCGCGCGGGTGGCAGCGCGAAAAAGGTTTGCGCTGCTCAATTCTTCAGAGCGCGGGGACACAGCCTTTCACGAGCGTATTGAGGCTGAACCACGGCCAGAAATTCCTGGCCGTGAAGCAGATGCTGTTGGGCGCTGTTGGACGTTTTGAGACCGCCATATAGACGAGATAGAGCAGTGCTTTACTCGCGGTCGGAAATTTTCACGTGGTTGGCCGCGCTCAAAACTTTTGAGCTGCTCAAAAGTTTGAGCACGTGTTAAACCGCGTGCCGCACACGTGGTCAACACGAGGAAATGACGCAGAAATGACGCGGAACGACGTGCTCTGGCCGCGGCCAGGGCGTGCTTACACATGGGTAGCGGGTAATCGTGGGTGGAGCATGGTAATAGCATGTTCTGCGCTTGTATCGCGGTGTTATTAAGTGAAATTAGCATGTTACGCGGTGTGGGTGTTGCGTAGGAGTCGGATTTGGGCACAACACCGGCTCGGGAGCTTTTATACCCGTGGTCCACACGAGAAAATGACGCAGAAATGACGCGATGAGGAAGCGGAACAGTCGCCGGCGTCTGTTTTGCGGGCATACCACCGATGAACAGCGGATTGGCCAATTTTGCGCATTTTCCATCCCGGGCAACCACGGGCAAAAAAAAAAAAACGCAAAATTTTAGCCGTGATTCAGCCGCAAACGGCTATGTGACCGGCCCCTTACACTAAAAAAGAAGGTTGCGGCCCCATTTCTTCCAATGGTAAGAGATTGGCATTGATAATCATTTTACTTGTACTGTACTCAGGGAATAGAAAAAACACAATTCTCTTTGCCTAATAGGGGCTTTTCTAGTGTGCCGCCGTCCAAGGGCACAAGTTGAGCTGTTCCAATACTGACTCCTTCACTGATTGAGGTTATCACGTCATATGTACTGTGCCTTATAAATACTGAACATTTGAGTATCCCTGTGTCCTTTTATTTCACATTAACTGTAAAGCTACATAGCAAGGAAATAAACACATATGGGTTGTACATTTTCCACTGTTGGATGTTGTGTGTATTGTGTTTTTGTGTGTGTAAAATGCGGTAACAATGAAAGTGACAGCAGTTCAAGTTTTGAGGTAGTTTCACATCTACAAGAAGCACCAAGTGGTGTCAGGCATTTCCTACTTTTGATGGCAGTGCACTATCAGGAGTGTCTTTTACGCTGCCTCTTTTCTTTTGACTCGCAGATTGTATACAAAAAATGCAATGGGGTCGACTAAATCAGACCAAACATCAGTGCTGAACAAGAATGGAAGCGCAAAGTCGAGCAGGCAATTTTCTACCCTTAGAGGCAGTATTACAGGGTTTTCTTTCACACTTCACACACAAATAGACAATGTTAAGTCGAGACTGCCTTTTTCCGTCCGGCTTGTACCCTTTGCACCTTGCCAAAAGCAACATCTTTTTTGTATGCCCAAGGTTGCAAAAACACATTGACACTGCACTGACACAGAATGATAACACAAAACTCAAGATAACATTTTTTTTTCTCTGCAGTCCAGATCCCAACAGGTTTGCTACATCCATTCTGAATGTTAGAGGCATCCAAAGCACTTATCTTATAAATCTCAGAATGATAGTTTACAATCAGTCCTAGAGGTATTGGCATAACACCTACAGTAGAGTTCATATGATCACTCCCCCTGCAACCATAGTGAGCAGCTCAGAAATTGGATGGATGATCACTCGCTTCATATCAATGAGATGACCAAAAATTACCAAGAATTGTGTGAAGCTTAGATATGCTATAAACAAAATAATGGAGGGGTACTTTCAATGAAAGAATAGCAATGCCTCTTGGATAATGCACCCCTAATTAAAAATAACATTAGGTTTGATTTGCCAATACGCTCTCTTTTGGATCAAACATAGCAAATAGCTGCAAGCCAAGCCCTCTGACATTTGCATATAAATACTCCACACACACACACACATATACAAGAAGAAGAGCATGTTGTATGATGCAGTGCACTTTGAAAAAAAAAAAAAATCCATTCATCAACGTACACTTGGCTCGACACCCTCAACTACATTTCCCATTAAGAATAAGGTTGGCCCATCGTGCAGGGGCTTCTTTATAAAAAATATTAGAGTGGCCTGTAAGTTTCAACATTGGTAAACCTCAACTATGAGAGCCAGAATGTGGAAAACACAGAATATTACATTGTTTGATATATATTTTATTTCCAATCTAGAGTGGAAAAAGAGTGTTACTTGTCACATAGAAATAGGCAAGATTTTTGGCTGTCTGGGAGGTTTAACTTCTTCTAACGGAACTTTACTTGTTATCTGTATTAATGGCACGTGGTTTAAATCCACATCAGTATGTAATACACCTGTCCACAATTTTAGGCAGTCCTACTCCAAACTCCACTGTGACCAAGAGCAAAGAGCTGTTGAATTTCACCAGAGACAAAATTCTAAACTTGCACCAGGCTGTGAAGACTGAATCTGCAATAGGTAAAACGCTTTGTGTAAAGAATTTAACTGTGGGAACAATTATAAGAAAATGGAAGCCACACCAGATCACTGATTATCTCCCTCTATCTGGGGCTCCACGCAAGATCTCACCCCATATAGTAAACATGATAACAAGAACGGTAAACAGAAATTCCAGAACCACACAGTTGGACCTAGTGAATTAACTTGTAGAGATGGGACATCAGTAACAGAGGGTGCTATCAGTATTACAATGCAGGGGGACTGAAACCATGCACTGGCAGACATATCCCCCTGCTGAAAACAATACACGTCTAGAACTGTCTGCTTTTTGCTAGAGAGCATTTAGATGATTAAAAGAGGACTAGGAGAATGTATTATGGTCAAATGAAACTGAAATAAAACTTTTGCTGTGGAAATACACAATCTTGTGTTTGGAGGAGCATACTGAATTATATCTGAAAAACACCATACGCCACTGTGAAGAATGGGGGTTGAAACATCACGCGTTGGGGCTGTTGTTCTGCAAAAGGACCAGGATGACTGGCCTCTGTAAAGCAGGCGTGTCCAAACGTATCAGAAAGCGTGACAGATTTATTAGTCATTTCGAAAGCAGATTTGGTATGCTAAAAAAGTGTGAGGGCTGACTATGTAGCTTGGCATTCTTTGAACAGTATTTAATTATTGTACCACTAGTCTTAATCGTGTTGTTACATAGGACACCTGCAAAGAAGAATTCATAGGAAGCCAGTTCGTTATCATAACTATTATTGTCCACTGTTTTTCGTTGTATTGAGTATTATATCATCTTTATCGGGGACTCATGTTGCTGTTCTTTATATTCCCCGTCATTTCGAAAAGATCTGCCTTTGTAACCTAGGGGATTTAATCAAAAAGTAAGTGTAGGGCAAGGCCTTTAAAACAAGTTGGACTGATATCTTCCCTTCTTGTTTTGTGTGTCTACTAAAGTTTAAACTCATGATTTCTCTAAAAGCAGGTAAACATTGCTTTTAAGGACATGTACTTATGATTTCTCCTAATGTGTTACAACTGTCAACCAATTTATCTGTCACTAAAATCAGTCATCATTTCTCTAAAAACATTTTCTGAGCCTGTTATCTGTTGCACAAGAAATTGTTTTCTTCAATTCACAAATATGGGTGGATTTGTACTCAATTGTAGCTAAATGTGCTTTAATAGGTTTTTATTTTAGCTGCTTAAGTGAATTAAATAACAAATGGCAGTGTCTCAAAAGTGTGATTGCAATGCAAGACAGCCCATTAATTGAGAGTTAGTTATCCCAGTTTATGCAACGAGCATACACATGAATCCATGTGTGCATTAAAGAGCACACCGCTGATATGCACCGTCTTACCTTGTAAGCCTGCTAAATTGAGGCTGTTTAATTATTTTGATGATGCACAAACCTCTTATAGTATACTGTATTTATGGGGGAAATATATTTGCTCAATAAATGGGCTATATTTCTTGTAGACATGGATATATTCCAAGTAAAAATGTTTTACTGGATATGTAGCTCATATTTAAAATAAAGATTTGTGTATTAGGTCTACTTAAAATGTTCTCTCCTTATGTTGTACTCATTGTGCAAACCTTGAAAAAGCTCTGTATGAATTACATTACCATGACAACTGGTTATGGCAACTTGGCTATGAATTGAAAGCAAATCTTAGCCTGGAAAAAAACAAGGACTATAAAGACACCAAATGCATATGTGAGAAACCAGTTGATTTATTACACTGTATGCATTTGATGCCTGGATACACCAACATTATTAAAATGCTAATCCATGCTAAAATCCCCATTCTCATCTCTGTTGTCATTTCCATTAGTTAAAGATATTCCAAAACAGATTGTTTCCTTAATTAAGCACATAACGTGTACTGTTCCTACTCACAATTATGCAAATATGTTGGAAAATATTTCCCATGCCGGGTGACTTGAAAAATGTATTCTCAAACTTGACCCAATTTGGATCTTTTCCTGTAGAGATATGACATCATTGAAAGAACACAACACTTTAAAAATGGCAAATCCCATAAATTCCTCATATAAGGAGAGCTCCAAAATAGACAGTGAGTGCGGTGAACAGCACATCGCTCATTTCTGCTTGGAGAAATTGGAACTTTGTTGTCCTGTCTCTGCGGGCCTTGAAACTGGTTTGTCCGAGTTGCGTGCTTTGACTTCCAAAAGCTGCGTGGGGTCAGTTTACCTGCCGCTGTTGTATCATCTGTTTCCTTATTTGCCTTCTCTTCCTTTTAGGTAAGCGATTTTGGCTTTCCATTTGTGTTTTTTTTGTGTGTGTGTCGCAGTTGATACAATGTTTTCAGCTAACTCCCCGTTAATGTCGGGGCTGCCAAGTGCTTTCCTGTTTTGTTTGCTCCAGGTTAGCACTCATTGGCTGCCCACCCTGCGTTGGCATTAGCACTGGTTTATATGTGTTACCTGGTTTATTCCCGACCGGCTTCATGTTTATAATCTTAGGTGTTATCACTTTTCGCTGTTGTTTATTTGTCGACCAGCCTCGTGTTTTTCCGCTGAGGCTGTGTTTGCCTTCTGTCCCGGGTTAATCCCAGTTGGCGACTCTCCGTGTGTTGTTTTTTTCCCCTTTTTGGCTGCTCGCCCTTTATTGTACGATTACTGCATCCATCTACGGCACAACGTCTAGACATTATTCATGAAAACTACCAAAACTTTGCTTAAAACACTCAAAAACTTGTGGACTAATTATCCTGTAAAACAATATGGCGACTGGCTTGCTAGGGTTCTACTGTTCCTCTGATATCACAGCTCAGGTTGACAAATACAAGAGCTGCTGTCTTCAAAATGCTTTATTTTATAAAATAATTGAGATATACTGATTAAGTATACATAGAGTTTACGCAAAAAAACATGTACAGTACCATTTCCTCACATTTTGCATGTTTAAGAACTAGAGACAACCTCTAAAGTCCATGTGAGGCACATCTTTCTGCTCGAAAGTGCATCAAAATCTTAAGCCAATTTTGTGGGAAAGAAGTGTGTTAAAAGCCTTTTCAGTTAGGCACTTGGCAAATCACATTTGTATTGAATGAAACTCAAGCTTTTTTAAAGTTGTTTGCCTTAATATGTCCCCTTTAAATACAGTTTTTAACATCACACCAAGAAAACGTTGATAAAGAAAAGAAAAAAAAAATACTAACCCTGACAGGATAAACCAAAATGGAGCCTCCCTGGCGTAAAATATAGAGGATTGAGGAATGGTTTATTTTATCATTAAAGTGCTCTGAAGTGAGTTGAACTAATGGAGCATATTCACTAGGTCCATTAAAAAATACAATGATTTAGTACCATAAAAATAACTAATAATCCTAAAGCGGCAAAAGGGGAAACCACGTAGCACTTTTGACTATCCCACAGCAATTAACACATTTTGCCTCACATTTTAGCCTTTTTAAAATGAAATACTGCTGCTGTTGTCAGACTGATAAATTGAAGCAATAAAGATTGCTTCTCTTTTCATCCCCAGGCAGCATGTGAGTTGAAAACGGAGGAAGAAACATTTGTATTGTGAGCTCGCTCTTTGTGTGAGGGCAGCAAAAACATTTGAGTGGATGCTCACTTAGAGAGAATACATCCGTCCATTAATTTCTATCGTGCATATCCTTATGAGGCTCACATGGGAAAAGGAGTACATCCAAGCAGACTTCTCATGTCCAACTTTTACTTATTTCAATAAAGTTTTTTGAAATAAAACATTATGCTACATAGAACCCGCGGCAAAAAATAGCATCCTTCCTTTCGAAAGAATGCCTTTGTTTTGACTCCACTTGATGACATTTTTTAGCTGTGAAGGATGAAAAATCCGAACAAAACGAGTTTTGGCCATGCTTTTTTCTCCCTCTCTGAAAAATGACTTGGACGATTAAAGCCTCAGTGATGAGAGTGGTGAGCTACCTAAATTTAAACTTTGTCGACCTAATAAGGGGCATCACCTGATCCACACCAAGGTTGCAATAGGAATTTGATCATTCCTTTTCTTCAGATTGTGGGTTGCTTATTTTTTGAGAGTCAGCGTGTGCACACAACATATGCCGATGGAAATCGGGGCTTCTTAAACTGGAGAATATTGAAAAGGTGTTTTTCTTTTGCTTATTGGAATCTTGTGTTTTGGATTATTGGATTTTTGTGTACGTCATTCTAAAATATGTTTAGGTTGATTATGCAATTATATTGGTAAATTTTGCAGTTATAACATATTTATAAACAAAAAATAGATTAAATGAGCAGTCATTTAACTGAAATCGAAATAAAACACTGTTATTAAACAGTACATAGGCAAACTTAGACCTTTTGTCCAACACCTATTAACAGATAATATTGTTCTTCGGAAGATCATTTTTTTGTATACTCAAGATGATACTGTAAATACAATATATTAAATTTAGACAAATAAGGATATTTTTGTGCAAACTAGAAGTTCAGACTCATGTCAAAAAGTATACAAACCACAAGACCAACTACGTGACCACAGTGGCTACTCTAATATGCCTGGTGCGGCGCAAACTTTCGAAATGACTGATACATCTGTCAGTTTCCATGGCGCCCAATTGTCCCCACCCGTGTGGCACCAGCTGCAGCTTGTTGACAGATTGGCTCCCTGTCAGTATTTAAACTGTTTGCCTCCCACTACGATCTGTTTTGATCTCGACGACGTCTGCTCTCCCGTCCCGAATTAAGACCTGTTTTGTTCTCGACCACGCCTGTTCTACTGTCCCAAATAACGATCAATTTTTCAACTTGACCACGTCTACTCTCCTCTCCTGGCTTTCGACTTTTTTTCCGTTCCCGACACCGCCATCGCTCGCCACGGAAGTCCCACTTCAGCGTTCAGAGCGACCTGCTTTCCGCATCCAGCAATCACCGGATCGTGAGTGCAACCCTTTCTCTTCCTTCAATAAAATCGTAACATTACGCGAGTGGGTCCTGTTTAAGTTCTGGTCCTGACAAAATCAGGATTCTGTAAAACTTGGAAAAAACAAAAATCTGTTGATTTAGCTGTTAAAAGAGAATTATGAGAACCCAAATTGAGGAAGTTGGCTGATAACCCCAAAAAAAAACAATGACAGATAGAAGACCTAGACATAGGATTGGGCCTAGAAATTCAGCTCGACCCAACATGAGTCACAGCTATATAAACCTGTACCCGCCCAAGCCCGACAGATAGACCTGATTTGATAACCGAGCCCGAAATGAACCCGAAGCTTCAATTTGCAGCCAAAGCAAACACGAAGCTTCACTTCAGCTGCGCGTACTTCAGCACCAAACTGTTGTATTCGGCTCAACTACGCAGCCTGGGGTTTACTTAGGGGCCGACTCTCTAAAAACAAGTGTGCACTGCAAGTTATGCGCCAAAGGAACGGTTTGCCGCCAAAGTGCGTATTTCGGCGATGTGCAGCGAACAAATCTGAAACTGAAACTGAACGTAATGGCACCAAAAATAATATCATAATTGGCAGATTTCAACCTCAAAATAGTGAAATATTAGGGCAAAAAGCTTTGGATTGTCAAGCTTGTGAGCCAGTGGCTAAAAGCGGAAAATAGGTGAGAGATGGAAGAAGGAAGCGGCGCGTCCTTTACCCCAACACTGAGCATGAAAATGTCTTTGGATTTAGTAATTTTAAGTTAAATTGATAACTGCTAAGTATTTTCTTTATACAATTACTTGAATAAAAGTAAGTGCACTAAAGGGAAAACAAAAAGAAAGAAAAAAACGGCGAGCAAGAAGCCTAGCAGGCCCAACTGAACTATTGACATATTAAACCTGAACCCAGAATTTCGGGCCGGGTTCGAGTTGAGTTCAGGCCCAGGCCCAAGACCTCTAAGAAGACTGCAGATTTGCGGTTTCCTGTTGACTTAAAAAACGCTTCAGAAAAATAATAGGGAACTTGCTTCCAAATATCACAGGTACACTATTGCAGAAATGTAGCCCTCGTTACATCACAACTGTGTCCAGAATATATTCTGCCAATAATGAACTTCTTGAGAAGCCGTTCATCTTCAAGCTCTCATTTTAGCAACATTTTCATCACCCGCAATTCAACAAACACGCGAAGGAGAAGAGTATGAAACCACTTTCCTTTCGATTAAAAAATTCTATATGTATTTTCTGTGCTATACCTAATGCTGACTGTTGCATGTTGTTTTGTCCATTGTTCACTAAAATACAGGCTCTGACTCTGATGTTTCCTATATAAATGGTAGTCTAGTCCAGTAGCTTTTCTTCTTTGTTCCTAACAGCATAGGTGCCGCAACAGTGGTCACAAATGGATGGCTTGGGGGGCAATGTTTGCCCCCTGGAAGATAATTTGAGGCCCCCATCATAATAATGTAAGCACAGGCCAAATTAGTTATGTATTCATTTATTAAAAACTGAGAGATTGGGTTTCATCAACCCATCCATCCATTATCTGCACATCTTATCTTCAGTAGGGTCGCAGGGGTGCTTGAGCCCACCCCAGCTATCTTCGTTCAGTAGGCAGGGGACACCCTAACTGGTTGCCAGCCAGTCACAGGGCAGAGACAGACAACTCACTCGTTCATTCACACCTAAGGACAGTTTGGACCGGCCAATTAACCTGACATGCATGTTTTTTTGGGAATGTAGGGCGAAACCATAGTGCCTGGAGGAAACCCATGCAAGCATGGGTGCTACTATACATTGCATCCTTGGTCACGTTCATTTAAAAAATAATAATAATAATAATGTTACGAACAAATGTTGATTTAATACACGCATTGCTTCAGAGGACAACAAATACATAAGATACATATTAAATGTGCTGTAAGGAATTTGAAACTGTGTTACTCTCTGCAATCTCTGGCTCAAAGTCATGATTGCAGCTTCAGTCAGCTCATCCATGAGGCGCGATTAAGGAAGATCATTTGTTTGACAAGTTCAAAAAAATATATTTTAGGTTGGAGTATAGGTTGGCATTTAGACTGTATTTGAATCGGGCATTTTTTAACTTATATCATGATCATGCTAAACTAACACAAAAACTGCATTGTCAAACATAAAATCCCTCTCTGACCCCACCCTTTCCTTCTACCTAATGTTTTGCATACCGGAACAGCATTTCAGAAAGTTAGATTGAAGCAGATCGGCATATTAAAAAAAACAAACATAATAAAGACTCTTTGAACTCAGTTTGACATTAACACAGACTAAATAGATCACTTTTACTAGTTTCCACTTTTTAACGACACTTTCAATAACACACCCCGTTATTAACGGACATCTTCTTTAGAGATTGTTAAATGCCAGGATCCTTATGGGTCCTCAATTTTGGAGTAAAAAAAAAACAAAAAACTCCGTATTCCTTACGGCACTATGAATCCCTCCCGAGAGAAGTTTCGAGCATTCATTTCCACTACAGCATTTTTTTTTTTTTGCTGAGGAAACAGTAAGATCTAGTGTAATTAAGTCTTTTGCTTGGAAGCAACTGCGCGTTCCACTACACCAGTCCCGGAGGGTGTCAAAGGCCAGTTCGCTTCCTTCCTTGCAGCTAATGACTTCTTATTTCTGCCATTATGGTCGCTTTAATTAATCCGATCTAGTGACGCCAGGGCGAAAAATAATCGATTTCACCGCTTTTGAGCGTGTTCGCTGTCAAGCTGGACAGAAAACGGCAAAAGCCCCAGTGATGGGGTCTCGCGTTCGTTCTCCAGTACGGTTCTCACACAATTGACAATATTGATCGAGTTAGAAAAACCAGTGCGAGAGAAGAAAAGGCAGCTGACTCATCGATTTTTTTCCACTGACAATTTTAGTAGACATGTTTACTGTATAGCAGTCTTTTTCAACCAGTGTGCCATGAGACCTTGTCTTGTGTGTTTTCCAAATGTATTTAAACAAAAACACATGGCAGTGTTTCAGTATCTTCGTTTTTTCATTGATCATTAGTTGGGTGCAGTAGATTACTTTTTTTTATTTTTATATATCAATAATTGGCTCGTGAGCCTGGCAGCAGGGGTTGGTAACCTATGGCTACATCTGGCTCGGAGATAAAACTTAAATTATGTAAATCTTTCCAATGTCATTTTATACTAGTGAGTGAAAAGCCGATTATAGTACATGCAAGCCAAAGCAACACCATTATCGTTTAGGGTTTAGTGTAGTATCTTTTGGGAACAGTTTCACCTACAGTTGGCAGTCGACGTGTTACACCAAAATTCCCCGCTTTGGCTGCATGACGCTAAGGAATCCTTCATATGGAAGCTTATTAAACAAATGAATGTTAACTGTTGAGACACTTTATGATGAAAACTCACCGAACAAATCGTAAACACCTGAAAACTCCAGCAAAGTTCTATTGCAATTTGTTTGGGTGAGAAGTACAGGTGGGCGTAGCACTGCACACATTCCTCTGTCTCTTACCCAGTGCCGTCCGCACCAAAGGTACATTTGTGGATTTGCTTCTCGTTTGCAGTATTTTGGGACATTTTTTAAAAGATTTTGTTTTGTTTTGAAACCATTATTTAAGACAAAAATGATGGTCAAAATGAGCCAGCGAGAAACAGATGTATTTTAAGTGGTATATTTGTTGATATAGTACACAGGCTCTGGCATTATTATTTCCCAATTGTCAAATCAAATCATCAAATGTCACATAGTGAAATAGAAAGGGCTGGAAATCGTCTTTTAAAATATATATTTTACGTTTATTGCTCTCTAGGTCAAAGCGGTTCCCCTGCTGCACAAAATAATTAGTATTTTGTTTGATGAAGCTGTTGAATATGAACAACAATTCAAATAAGGTAAAAATCTCAATTTTTTTGCATAAAACAATTTGCTCTATATATCTATCTATATATATATATATATATATATATATATATATATATATATATATATATATATATATATATATATATATATATATATATCGGTAAAATTAATATTCAGATTCAGATATACTTTATCGTCATTCTTGTACACCTGTATTCAGATGTATCTGTATACACGTGTACAAGAATGACAATAAGTATATCTGGATCGGAATCTGAATCTGAATATTAATTATACCGATCCTAATCATTTTTGTGCTTTATTTGAAAAAAAAAAAAAAAAAAGTTAATTTTTTTTGTTCCAATGGCAGATAATGTTTGCACAATTGTAGGATTATTTTTCATTTTTTAACACAATCCTACACTCAGAGGTATGTCTCTCCCTCCCCTCTTCTCTCTCTGTCTCTCTCTTTCTCACTCTTTTCTTTCTCCTGTTGTTGTCACTTGTCTTGAGTTTCCTGTTTTGTTTTGTTTTCCTCTATCACTTCTCAGCCTCTTCCCTTCATTAGCATTCCGCTCCCTGGTTCTTTGCTAGTTTGTTGCTTTTCTCGTCACCTTCCCAGCACAGCGCTCTTGTCCACTCAGTGTAATGAACTTCTGCTTGAGTTTCGGACTCTGATACCACGTACTTACCACTAGTACTATTCTACACGTTTTGTTTTGATCCCTTTGAAACGCTTAAGGATTTTTGTACCACTTTTTCAGATTCAAACAACAACAACAAAATCTCTCCTGGCCTTTTAGCTATCGATTGAGCTGCAAACTCACTGAGGGATTTCAAAACAAACACAGTCAGACACAGATACACACACTGAATATGACAATATGTGAGATAGCATTTGGATTTGAGCAATCAATAGCTGGACAAGAACATGGAAGTGGTTTGAAGGGTTTTAGGTAAACATGACCATGACTGATCAGAGCCAAAAAACTAAGCAAAGCTTCACCAAGTGTAGTTGAGCTAAGTGACATACACTGTATTGATTTTCAAAGGTGTATATTAGTCTTTGACCTTGTGTCAGAAGAATGCATCACACACATGGCTGTCATGGTAGTGGCAGCCATTGCCTGCATTCTTAAAGCTGGCTGATTTCAGCGAGGAGAGTAACACCATGTCAATTATACTGTATTTGATGGCAGCGTTTTGAGGAAAATGTTTCAAATTATTAAGAAACTTGAACACTGGTTTAAAAGTATACAACAATAAGATGCAAAATGTGGCTCCTTGAAGTCAAATATATTTTTTAGCAACCATGTTAGTGTGATTATATAAAAAACATTTTCATGGAAATCTTAATTTCATGATTAATAACACAACATACAACACAAATTCTGACATCCAACATGGTTAAATAATAGCACGCATCCTTTTTAAGTTTATAGCCTACTAGACACTCAAAATTAGGGGAAAATACATCAATTTAAACTTGCAGGGAGAACATGAGAGGACTGTATGAAAAAAGCCTCACAATAAAAAAAAATCAAACCTGTTCTAAAACCACTTACCTGAGCTCCTTTTTAAAATGAAATTTCTTAGGTTTTAAAAAGCAGACCCTTAAAAGGTGTGGATTTTCAAAGTACAACAGCATTCTTGGCCAATAGGGACAATTAACACTGCCTAATAGTTGCAGTAATAAAAACACTACGGAATAATAGTGAAAATAACAAACTGGCATCACATTCAATCCCTTTAATAGGTGTTCAATATCAATAATAGAAGCAAGCAAAGTAAACAAATACAAAAAAAATGATACTGCAACGAATGAAAAATATCCAATCGAAATCACTGTAACCAGAATTAAGTTCGATGTTATTCCAGTTGATATGTACTCACAAAAACTGTTAGTAAACACTTAGTATGATTTAAATAATTTAGAAATATGTGATTTTTTTTTGACTGTATTTAGTTAAAGGGTGCCCTAAAATGTGCCTACGTACTGCCAAGTCTTGTCTGAATTTTATTTTAAAATGTCCCCTCTTAGGAAACCAAATCGAATTATGCTCTCAAAAAAACAAACAAAAGCTCTAAGATCTCAAACTGACAAATTTGAAAATAGTGTTTGCCGGTCTGCCTACACCCAGTCAATTCCATGCAGCCTTTTATTTTTTCTTAGAGCAACGGCTGTCAGATTGCTCGACAATGCGTGCTGTCACTTCCCCAAAAGCTTTGCAAACTTTTTTATATGTGCGTTTGACTTGTTTACAAAAGAAAGCTTCTGTAAAAAGGAATAACGGTTATGTGACTGAAGGGGAGGGGAAAAGTCAGATGGCATGAGTGGGCCTGTACACGTAAACATCCTCAGTGCGAGCTTTTGCGACACTTGAACAATAAACAAAGTACACTATTGAGGTGTTGTCAACTTGTATTGGGCGCCTTGATATATCTTTAAGATTTTCTAGACTTGTAGGCCTTAAAACATGTAGTGTTCGCATCCATCCATCCATTATATCACCGCTTATCCTCAGTAGGGTTGCAGGGTGGTGGAGCCCATCCCAGCTATCTTCGGGCAGAGGGCAGGGGACACCTTCAACTGGTTGCCAGACAGTCATAAAGCACACAGAGACAGACAACTCTCTTGCTCATTCACAGGACCGGGCAATTAACCCGAAATGCATATTTTTGTAATAATATTAGGAAACAGGAGTGCCTGGAGGAAACCAATGCAAGCACGGGGAGAATATGCAAACTCCGCACGGGAAGGCTAGTAGCTGGATTTGAACCCATGAAGTGAGAACTATGCCGCGGACGCACTTACCACTCAGCTGCTGTGCTGCCCCTAGTATTGGTGTATAAACTGAAATTAATAAGGTAGTCTCAAGTTGGGACACTCTTTAATGATGCCTGTTACTTTTTATATACTTACCCTAGTCTTGTTTTTTTTTTTTTTTTTTTTTTAGTCTTATTTCGATAATGATAAATGTATCATATCTTAGATGAGAGTGTGTTCTCATTGTCTTACTGCTCTAACAAGATAATTTTCACCATTGCGGAACGAATAAAGGATCATCTTATCTTATATCATCTTATCTTATCGTATCTTATATCCCTGATCTACTTGGCTTGTGTTGATTGATGCTAAATTGAAGTAAGGTATGATTATTTTGAATTCCAGCTTAACATTTGTAGTAATAGAGCAAGTGACTGAACTCACAGCTGGAGTTCCAAAGTCCCCGTGTTGACAACGGACACTAAGAATTTGGTTATTGATTTTCGTTGCTGAGTCGGCCCCTAAGTAAACCCCAGGCTGCGTAGTTGAGCAGAATACGACAGTTTCCTTGTAAATAATTAATGGTTGGGGTCAACAGAGAAAAAAACATTAAAAGTAAAGTTGCCTGTTGTGTTGATAGTTTGTGGGGAAACTGAATCAATAGCAATCATCGGGCAGTGGGCAGGGGACACCCTGAACTGGTTGCCAGCCAGTCGCAGGGCACACAGGGACAGAGAATTCACTCGCTCATTCACACCTAGGGACAATTTGGACCGGCCAATCCACCTGAAATGCATGTCTTTGGAATGTGGGAGGAAACCGGAGTGCCCGGAGGAAACCCACGCAAGCACGGGGAGAATATCCAAACTCCGCACAGGAAGTCTGGAGCTGGATTTGAACCCACGCAGGAGGTTATATATATATATATATATATATATATATATATATATATATATATATATATATATATATATATATATATATATATATATATATATATATATATATATATATATATAAAGTACTTTGTGCTTCGACGTTCGCGTATTCAGAGCTTCGCGGGCCTAAAAAATTATCATAATAAAATGAAATAATAAAAAATAAATAAATAAAACAATAAAAAAAATGTTATAAGCATTTTGAAAGGGCATCGCTACTTTTTAACTTCGTGGTTCCATGTTCGCGGGTTCAGAGCTTCGCAGGTCTGAAAAATAATAATAATAAAATGAAATAATGATTAAATACATCATGTAGGGACAATCACATGCACGCACACACATATATTCGGGTTGTCATGCTATTCTGATTCACCATTTTTATTTAAAAAAAAAAACAGTTTTTTTTAAGCATTTTTGAAAGGGTGTCGCTACTTCGCAGATTTTCACTTTTTGCGGGTGGTTGTGGTCCCCATTAACCAGGATAACCAAGGTCCCACTGTATATATATATATATATATATATATATATATATATATATATATATACAGTACTATCCTGCTCTATCGTGTTTTACATTTCGTGGTTTAACTACTTAGCAGATTTTTATCATTGTTTTCCGAATTGTGATTGGCCAAACAGTCGCCCTGCAAATTCCCTGCCTGTGTTTGGCTGTTCGTCAAAATCTGTGATTTGTGAGTTGTATACTGACATCTTGAAGGACCTACATTATTTGTGTGAGAATCTTAAAAACAAAAAAAAATATGATTTCCATCGCCGATAAAATTGGATTCCTCAACATGTTGAAGAAAGGTAAAATATTTGGTATGCCATATTTGTGTTTTTTCAATAACATCCACAAAATGGTGACAAATATCCTCCAAAGAAAGGATAGTGTCCTGATATTATTTTACGCTATAGTACATTACAGTATAGCACCGAGATTATTGTTAGAATTATAATGTAACAGTGAAAAATAAAGGATATAAAGTGCAGTACTTTTGTTTGAGAAATACATGCTTGAACCTGTAAATAGGGTTTGTTCTATGGTTTCAATGTATAATGAAGTATTTGGTAAATAGATAATTGTTTCTACTCCACAGGTTTTGACTATCACGAGTCCTTATTGGTGGTTCACTCCTTTGCTGATTTTAAATTAATTTATTGTGTCTTTGTATTCATTAACATCATTGTATTGTGCATTGTGTCCAGGAAGAGGCTCTGGCTCTGGGAGAAAGCACTAGCGGTACTTCTTGTCCGGCCTACTGCTAACGGCTAGGCTCTCGGAAGCCACCGCTGCGGACCATGTATTTTCCCTACGCCAGGTCCATTAGCCATTAACTAGATGATATGGAGCCACAACTTGTAGGGAACCATTACATTCGGGACAGTGTTATTTTAATCATTGCAAGAATCTGCTAGCAAGCACTCTCTAAATTGCTTTCCTACAATAAAAGCAGAAGGCCTCCAATTCAACTGCTGTTATGTGTTGTGTGTTAATTTTTGTAAATCTATTAATGTTTTGTTTTTTTATTACAGCCTTATACTCTCAGTCGGTAATGACATCATCTCGAGGTAAGTTTAACCTTTTGGGGTTTTCATGAAGGTGCGACGCTTCTTTGAAGATTTTTGCTTTTCGCGGTTGGTCCTGGTCCCCATTAACTGCAACTCCAAGGGATATCTGTGTACATGCTTTTTTTTTCAAAAAAATAATCTGTAAGCCATTTACTGCTAAGGTTAATCCAATAGCAAAGAAGACAAGATTTCATTAAATCAAAAGTCAGGAAACGGCTTGGCCAAAAGATGATCGATAGACGGGCTCCAGGTCACAGTTGCACTCCAGCGCCCTCCTCCTCCCCTCGGTCATTAAACCAGAATTGCATTAGTAAAATTTCACAGCCACTACTTTCTTTTTATACATCCAAGTATGGTCCAGTAATTCCAAGCAAAGTAGTGTACTCATCTTGATGCAAGATCCGATTGACTTCATATGAGCCCGAGCAACACGCAATCATTTCTCCATTACGGCCTTTTATCGCCTGGGCCGTAAAGCGTCTTTACAACAAGCCTGGCGAGTTGAAAACGGAAAAAAACCCTGTGGGAAAACGCAGGCGAATGGAAGAGATTTAACCCTGTGGCCAAGTGATGATAGCGTGTGATAAGAGGAGACGCTGCCTTTGGCAATGTCAGGGAGAAAATGACCCCAAAGGTTAGCCGTATATGAGTGGGAGTTTGGCGGCTAGACACATGAAGATGGATGGAGCATGGGAAAAAACAATAATGGATGAATGGGTGAGGTCAAGCGACATGTGTGCATGTTGCATCACATGTGTGTGCTATCGGTTTCGTGGACTATCGCCTCCTCTCGCCAGGATTCACTAATCTCACATGGAGCGTAAAAATGACTCTGGTTGCCGTGCAGTCTATCCATGTGTCACCGTGGTGACAGGCGCGATGGGAAACCTTCAGCCAAAGGTGAACCGGCCATGACATTGCACACAGCTTCATCTTCACCAGTGTCAATCACAACATCTAAGCGGGTTGACACCCAGACAGTACTCAGAATACTTTAAGTCAAGTCATGTTTATTTGTATAGCCCTTAATCAGAAGACATCTCAAAGGGATGTGTGTGTGTAGAAGTAAGATCTTAAGCAAAAGTTGAGCCTAAAATGTCAATCATTATGCCTGGGTTCGAGCCGGGCTTCTCTTTTTTGTTTTAAATTAGAAACCCGTTAATGTTCTTTTGCTGAAAAGTGCGCTGACGTGGGCTGCATTGCAATAAAGGGGACGTTTTCTATCGCAGGGATCCGCCAAGAAGAAAAATAAATTAAGAACGATGATATTTTTTTAAAAAGTCATCGAGACAGAAGCTCTCCTACTACTTACAAATAAAAAAAAGTCATAACAAATAAAATTCCGGTTTGTTTGGGGTTCAGTCCTTAAAATCAAGGTAATTTGTCTGCCTCGGGCTCTGATATCCCGGATCTGGTCAGGGTGGATTATTTAGGCTCAATCTTACTTCTATATGTATGTGTGTATCATGTGTAATGGTTAACCCCTATACAAAGCTGCATTGTGTAGTTTTGAGGCGCCCTAACTTTTTTCAAGCCTACCTAATTTTTATTTATAACTAGCGCAAAAAGTTATGTATGCAATTAACATTATGTTATTAGTTGTCACTGTGTTATTACTATGTCATTACCAGGTTATTGGAAGTAGGATTAAATAGACCATTAAAAAAATGATTTGACTAGAAATTCACAACGACCCAGCACTGGTGGTCACCATAGCTGTCCTTAGGGGGAACTATGGTGTCCGCAGGCACAACGTTGAGACCCCTAGTGTAGCACAACCAAAAAGAGTAGGAGTTCTACAAAACAAACAGAAAAAAAAACTAGGGATACTCAAAGTGACCAAACCACAAAGAGACTATGAAAGGTGTACCGCGTTAGGGTGAAGGATCACGGTATAGTTATAGTGTTACCATTTTTGTTTGGTGAACCAAAATACAAAGGCTGGCGGTCTCGCACGGCCCCCTGCCCACTGCCCAACCCCTGCACTATACTCAATTGCACAGTCCTCATCCAATGTGAGTAGACCGATCGAGCAGTGAGCAAAAACAGATCTAGAATGGGTCAAAAGAGTGTCACGGTAAGAACGGTTAACGTCAGCTTGAATTATGCAAGAGCAGACTAAGCAGCTGCAGTTGGAGCAGAAGAGCATCTGTTCGGCTCCTCAATTACAAACGTGATCAGTTCTCTCGAGGTCGGCGCATATGCCACCCGCTGACGCTTTACAGGTACCGCTTGAGCTTGATGCATGGACCGTGCAACGTTTTCCACCAGGGGGTGGTTCGATCCATCAGCGTCAAGAGCCAAGCTAACATGCCGCCGACATCATGTTGATAAACTGGAGTAATAGTTTCTGGCATATTACAGCTGGTGTTTCAACAGCATGCAAAGAACACTTCTTGGAAAAAATGATTTCAGGTTTTCAGGTTGGGTTCACATTAGATATGCTAATGGTGTGAAACGCAGGCCAAAGTGGACATCTTTAAAATTGTGTAGATCAAACTGTAGTCATGTTTTATTTATGTGTTTATTTTTGTTCTCTTTTGTCTATTAGGCGATACTGGGAATTTTGGTATCGGTCTGATCAAAGAAACCTATTTTCCATAATAAAAGGCACATCCAAAAACCCTAAATTGGCAGGAATTTTGAACGTGCCCCTCATAATTTGCTGCACCTTATGAACAGACAAAATGGGGAATGCGTTAACATAATCGTGCAATTATTGATTAGCAATTAACTTTATGGGAAACAACATACATATCAATGGTGGCCACAGGGATGAAACCAATAAGCAATGGTAAAAGAACCGAATCCTAACCATAAGGTTGCTAGGGAAGTGACTTGTTCTCAATTGCATAACATTGGATTTAGCCAGAATCAAACCGGGATCATGGAGATGACGGCAGATCCCATCCACTAGCCCACTGGAGATACAGAAAATACATACAAGGAATTAGGTATTATCTCATCATCACACTATTTTTAGTAACCATACAAGATATATGAGAGAAACGAGAAAACAAAAAGGGTTTTAAAATCCATCCATCCATTATCTGCACCGCTTATCCTCAGTAGGGTCGCGGGGGTGCTAGAGCCCATCCCAGCTATCTTCGGGCAGTGGGCAGGGGACACCCTGAACTGGTTGCCAGCCAATCGCGGGGCACACAGGGACAGACAACTCGCTCATTCACACCTAGGGACAATTTGGACCAGCCAATTAACCTGCATGTTTTTGGAATGTGTGAGGAAACCGGAGTGCCCGGAGGAAACCCACGCAAGCACGGGGAGAATATATAAACTTCGCACAGGAAGACCGGTAGCTGGATTTGAACCCATGACCTCAGAACTGTGCCGCACACGCGCTAACCACTGCACCGCCGTGCTGCCCAGGTTTTAAAAGCGTTATATATATATTTTTTTTTTACTCAGCTAAAACTAAGCATTGTAAAAAACAAATGTTTTGAAACTGTGAAGCAATGTGTTTATTTTATCTTTCATTCAGTTCAGAACGACCAAATTACTCCCTAAAGGCAGGGTCACACAGCCTTTCACGGGCGTATCGAGGCTGAATCACGGCCAGAAATGTTTGCCCGTGAAGCAGACGCTGTTGGACGCTTTGAGATCGCAATACAGACGAGATACAGCAGTGCTTGACACGCGGTAAGAAATACACACGCGGATGGCCACGCGAAAAAGTTTTGCGCTGCTCAAAATTTTAGACCTTTGGTAACCGCGGGCGGCACACGTGGTACACACGAGGTAAAGACACGGTACGAACGTGCTAGGAGGTGCTACGGCCGCGGCCAAGACGTGGTTACACGCGGGTAGAACGCAAAAATATAGCGGGTAATCGCGGGTGGAGCACGGTCATAGCACATTTGTTCTGCGCCTGTATCGCGGTGTTATCACGTGCATTAGCTTGTGTACCGCGAGTAAGCGCGGTCAAACGCGATGCAGCCGCGGTTACCCGCGATGAGGAAACGGAACAGTCGCCGGCGTCTGTTTCGCGGGCATACCACGGGTAAACAGCGGGTTTAGCCAATTTTGCACATTTTCCACCGCGTCTGCTTCACGGGCAGAAACCTCTGGCTGTGATTCAGCTGCGATACACCCGTGAAAGGCTGTGTGACCATGCCTTAAAATCCCTTTCTGTAGATTTAGTTCAGAAAAAAAAAAATACTACACACAATGCATTTCTCTTTGTTCAGTTCTGTAGCATTTGTGCTAGAGACTTAGCAAGTTCGCAATACAATACTGTATTTTAGTGGTACCCAAACTTTTCTGACCGTTTTGGTGCGTGACAATATTTTAAGGGCAAGCCCAATCATTTAAACATTTTATACCAAACATGTATCACAAAAGACTATTTATTGGGTGTGCACCTTGTACTCTGCTGCGCATTATAATGCAGAACAAATTTTTAATACATTGTAATATTGATCGAAACTGATGACAATGAATTTTGCTTGAAAATGTCATTGAATTATTAATCCGTTACCCCCTTTGACTGACTGTAGTTCATCATTTCAATAAACACAGAACACAAATTTTAGGCACTTAAAGTATATTAAAATAATATTATAATATTCACATTGCAAACCTTAACAGTATAATATATATATATATATATATATATATATATATATATATATATATATATATATATATATATATATATATATATATATATATATATACTGGAGCCATATCCCCCTAGTGGGAGGTGGCAAGAGTCAGGAACACGTTAATATTTCAACCCAACTGATATGTTGGGAGTCATTAGGTGACCAAACCCCCCAAATCCAACCGCAAATGCCGGGCGCCAAGCAGGGAGGCAATAAGTACCAATGTTGTAAGTCTTAAGTATGACTCAGCCGAGGCTTGAACCAGCGACCTCCCAGTCTTGGAGCGGGCGCCCTACCCCCAAGGTCACCGAGAGCAGTATAAAATAATCAATGTAAATATTCTCATAGAAAATATTTTCATAACAAAAGCCAAGAGAGTTTAACCTAAAAAGGGAGTAATGTCATGAGAATACAGATACAAATACTGTAAAACAATGTCAACAAACCTAGAAAAATACCTTAATTGAAAAATATTTTGAAAAAAAATGCCAGTAATGCAAAAATGTGTATTTTCTCTTCTTGCCGCCATACTGACAATATGGTTTCCAGGGTTTTGTTCCAAACAGTAATATGGTTACATTTTTGGTTGAAGCTCTTTGCTCTCTGCATGTTGGGCTTTTTCCAAAACCAAAACCAATTTTCTTCCGTGCTGAGAGAAGTGGATGCTTCATCTACTCAAGATGACTTGAGCGCATACCAAAGATTCATAAATTAGTTATCAAACACGACATGCATCGCGATAAAATTATCAGTAGAGGCAAAAAATGAGATTGCAACCCATCTGACCTTAAACACCAATTATTATCCAACGCTTTCTCAATTATCTCATCTTCCCTTCCGTCAATTTGCCTACCGGGCCTCATGGGAGGGGACTCGTTTGGCATGGAAACTTGACCCTATTACACTATCGACAGTCACCAGGAGATAACAAGACAAGCTGCAAGTGCGATGCCAATTGCATGCAGAACCCTCCCAGAGGAGCGCAGCTGCCCAATGTTACAGGGGATATACAAATTGCATTAAAGACAATTGTTTAGGAAATAAGATGTCAAGGAAAAATTTCATTGACAAGAAAAACAATATACAGTACATACATCACAGTTGAGTAGCAAGAGGAACGATTGCTTTATTGTACATTGATAACAACAACACAAACATTTTGCAAGAAATACTTTTGATCTATTCTTTGAAAGATTATGTCAAAAAATAAAACAATTCTCTGCAAAAGTCCAACTAGAAAAATGTAGTAGAAACCGTACAAAGCAAACAGAAAAAAACAAAATTCCCTGTCACATTTGGTTGTTCCGCAGCAAACAGTTCGGTTATTTCAAATAGATTTTAACTAGTTTATGATTTACTCAAAGATTTGTCTAGCCCAGTTTTGATTTTTTGCTCCTGATTAGCTTTAACTGCGACCAGTTTTGCATGCATTATAAAAAAAACAAAAAAAAACTTGTGTTGTTACTTTGTTGTTGCAATGTTAATACCAGATTGTAATTATTAGAAGTAAAAAAGAGACAGTCAACCGCTAGAACACCATGCCAGTTAGAAATCTACCAGAACTAGTAAGCTGTTTTCAGATCCTGTCCGCAGGCTACTCAAGTGTTCTTAATTTGGCTACCTGGTGCATTTGGGTACCACGTTGGAGAGCCCTGGTCTAGCAAAATGAGAAACATACAATTATGTAATATGAATTAACTGGAATTGCTCATTTAATAGGTTGTGTCTGAAACCTGAAATTTTGCTACTCACTGGTGCCTTCTCCTGGCTCGAATCCATGTTCACAGCCTCAATCAGCTCAATAATAAACTCATCATCTATCTGGGGGTTTGGGTTGGCAATTGGACTGTATTTGAAACAAGCATTTACCTAATTTTCCAATTTTTAGGCGTCACTAGCAAAAAAGCCATATATATATATATATATATATATATATATATATATATATATATATATATATATATATATATATATATATATATATATATATATATATACTTCATGTTCAGTTTGCAGATTATATAAAAGGGATTTCCATGCACAATGTATGTCAAGTACCCAATTAATGCAACTGTTTGATTGATTGATTTGGTGATTTTTAAAGTCAAATATCAACGGCGATTAATCATTTTGCTGCGAGCCAGATATTTTTACTTGTCAAGCCAAAGCACATTTATTTGCTTAATTCAAATTACTGCACAGGCCACAATTACACTTCAGATCAGAAGTGATCTTAAACCAACATGCAGGCAAAAAAAAACTCAAAACCTCAGCACGAGGAAAATAAGTAACCTCGAAAAGAAGCCTCACAAGTGGTTTGCACACCCTCATCTTAGAGGATTTTGTCGCAAGACACATTCACTATGTTTTTTATCCAAATTGTGAATATTTTGATCACGTACACACACCTACTTTGTGATGAGGCCGTAATAGTTGTTTGTAAAGTTCAAGGAGAGAATGACAGACTCAAGCCCTCCAGCTAACCCTTTAACTGAGCAACATGATCGACTGTCTGCCTCAAGCATTGTTGACTTGTTTTTGTAGGTACTCGAGAATCATATATCTCGCAACAGCCCTGGCTAAAAGTACAAATCATTGCAGTGTTCAGAAGTTCCTTGTGGTTTGTTTTTCCAAGTAACAATACTTGACATTTGCGTTGATTTTATTTGAATATTTTCACGGCATACTTTTACTCAACATATTGAATGCTACCCTGTCAAAATAGTCTCACACTTTTACTCGACTTTCTCCGAGGTGATGAAACACAAAGCAAGTCATCCGTGTTGGAGATGTTGATTGACAGGAGTTGAGTTTGTATAGAGTAGAAGAAAAAAAGGGTTCAGCGGCGACAGAGTGATGTCAACTAGGCGGTAGTGACAACAGACCTGTCGCAAACGATTCTAAGAAACAAGCATCGGGACGGGTACCATTTTTTGATCTTGACATTTGGATCTTTCCATCGCCCATGTGAATATCTCGTACCAATTCAAAATTGAAGCATCAACATCTCTCAGGTCTTTGTTCTTATTTATCTGTGTTTTTCCGGCTGAGTCAAAACTACAGCGTAGTGATTTTTAAACTTTAGTAGACACACAACGGAATTTGAACCTGCAAGGACAGGGAGAGAAGCTGAGGGCTGTTCTAGAGGCCCTCATCTGAGCCCTTTCTTTTATTACTTCTTCTCAGTTACAAAAGCAGATCTTCTCAAAAAGGTGTAAGAATAAAAGACCAACAACATGATTGGTCGATAGCGACAAAGATGTAATAGTTTAGGCAACGAACAGCAAACAACAGTGCGCAGCAACAGTTACAATAACAAACTGGCATCCTCTTGAGTATTCTTACAATAATATTATTTTTGGTATGCAATCTGTAAATCTGAAGGATTAAATAATTTCCAATTAAAAAATACATATAGATGAGCAATTCCTTGTTGATCATTTGCTTTACTTCCACACTCAAACCAAACGCTTGCTAGGTAATGCTTAAAATAAAACAAGTGTCCCTGTCTTTATTGTGTTTGCAAACACCTTATGTCAATTCTAAAAGACCAACCATATTTAAAGCGTGGTTTTTAGTGCCTTGTAGTGTCTTTTTGTTAATCATATTGGGGCGGCATTAGCTCAGAAGGTAGATTGCTCGTTTTGGGATCAAAGGATTGCAGGTTCGATTCTCGGCTATGTCGAAGTATCCTTGGGCAAGACACTGAATCTCTAATGCCCCCAAGAAGCAGGTAGGCGCCTTGCATGGCTGCATGGCCGTTATTGGTGTGTGAGTGTGTGTGTGTGAATGGGTAAGTGTGAAGCACATTGTAAAGCACTTTGGGAGGTCTTCATTGACTTGAAAAGCGCTATATAAATGCAGACCATTTGAATAATAATTAAAATTACATTAATTCTTGGGCAGCACGGCGGTCAAGTGGTTAGCACGTCTGCGGCACAGTTTTGAGGTCATGAGATCAAATCTAGCTACCAGCCTTCCTTTGCAGTGTTTGCATGTTCTCCCCGTGTTTGCTTGGGTTTCCTCCCACATTCCAAAAACATGCATGTCAGGTTAATAAATTATCCCTAGGTGTGAATGACCAAGTGAGTTGTCTGTCTCTGTGTGCCCCGCGACTGTCTGGCCACCAGTTCAGGGTGTCCCCTTGCCCAAAGATAGCTCGGATGGGCTTCGGCACCCCCACGACCCAACTGAGGATAAGCGGAAGGATGGATGGACAGTAATTATCATGTAAGCGTGCTCTTTTTTACATACCAGTCAATTAAGAAATGATTAGTTTTTGTTTTTTTGACTGAAATTGAGAGTCACATGGAAGGAGCTAACATAATTGCGAGCCAATTTGATGTTGAGGGTACCCCAGAACAACAAAAACGTATAAAAGGGTGGGCAAAAAAGGAAATGAAAAACTAGTGTGGATTGGTAATTTTAAATCTCTGCAGTTTGTACGCTCACTTGTGCTTTATAGCACTTGTTTTTGGTTCCAGTACACAATACAGCAACATCTAGCAATCAAATAATATACACTGTCCCTTAAAGTACAGTTTGTAGAATTTGCCAATATTTGGTGGAATGTCCCAACTCGTTTTTCAGTATAAAATGTTTTACTTACTAGAGTTTTCTATTGTTATGACGCAGTTTACTTTTTATAGTTTAACTTCACAAATTTGCTTCGTACATTGTGTTCAGCACTCTGATTTGCTAAACAGTTTCCCTTCTTATAACTATCATTTGATGGTAAAAAATTATTCGTAAACGTAATCAATGAAAATATGTACACTGTACTTTTTTGGGGTTAACGAGTGCTTGAGCCCATAAGAAGGGTTTGTTCTTGGGTTTCAGTGTATAATAAAATATTGAATTGAATAAATTTTGTAAAAATTAAATAAAGTTTTTTTCATCACAGAATTTGCTTATCACAGGCCTTTTTGGAATACAAGCCCAATATAAAAGAACGAGGAATAACTGACTACTGGTACTGCTCATCGTTTCCTAAAATTGGAAATGAAACATTATTGCCAGTCTTGTAATACTTCATATTTACATTTGAACCTAAGTAGATTTCAAAATATTTATCTTTCAACTCTAAATCCAAGGGTTGAATTTGCTCTCTCCACGTAACAAATTCAGATAAGGATTAGTGATAATAAGTTGATTGTACATTCATCTTAAACCACAAAAAAACTGAGATCTAAATTTCTGTTTTCGACAATTAGTCTGCTACCCTACTCAATAAACAGCAACATTGTCCTTTATCTTTTGAAGTAAGATAATGCACAAATTCCACAGAGTTATATATAATACATATATCAGTTTGGGTCAACATTTTGAGGCTGGTGACAGTGTGAAAAGCAATGCAATGTATCCATGCGATGTATTATTAAGAGTGCCTCACACAGAATGTTGTTTTTTTTTCATGTTTTATTTGTGATGTGTGTGTGTGTGTCATCTGCCGAATGGGCTTTTCAAGTACCAAAGAAGAGACTCTTAGAGAGGAAGCTGGCCTAGAATGGCATTGTTGTTTGTAAATATTTTAAGGCTTTGATATCAAATGGCAACATTTATTTCTCTGCATATTGAATGTGACATGAAGGTCTGCGTGTGGAAGAAATATCAAGACCTTGTCAAAATGCTTTCTTCTTGTTTCTTACCTTCTTTTGAAAAAAATGCTGTGTTTGTCTCTATTCCAAGTAATTTATTGATAAGCACACTAATATAACTGAAGCTAACTGAAAGGTTTTTTTCAGTTAATGTTATTTAATGGAAGATTTATTCTAATTACTCTGATGTGTTTCATAATGTACAATATTAAACATGATTGATGGTAACGACCTTATGGGCACTTTGATTAATTTAAAATCCAACTATTGAGCTGCTTAACAAAACAGCAGCATCATGTTTACACTCTTAGACAAAATACCAGTAGCTTTGGCAAAGTTTTTTGGACTACATTAACAATTATCTTACAGTCAGATCAGTGCAGTGCAGTCAGGGTAGGCAGGCGAGTCTGTGCCTCACCTGTCATCGTGGACATCTCATCTCATCTCATCAGTTATACCGCTTATCCTTATTAGGGTCGCGGGGGGATGGAGCCCATCCCAGCCATCTCCGGGCAGTGGGCAGGGGACACCCTGAACTGGTTGCCAGCCAATCACAGGGCACACGGGGCCAGACAACTCACTCGCTCATTCACACCTAGGGACAACTTGGACCGGCCAATTCACCTGAAATGCATGTTTTTGGAATGTGGAAGGAAACCGGAGTGCCCGGAGGAAACCCACGCAAGCACGGGGAGAACATACAAACTCCGCACAGGAAGTCTGGAGCTGGATTTGAACCCACGCAGGAGGTTCCCATGAAATGAACTGTGCCGACATGGGCTAACCACTGCGCCGCCGTGCTGCCCCATCGTGGACATATAACATTAAAAATATATAACATGGTTCATTCAGTATCAATGTGCATTCTAATTAACTTTACAACTTTTGGATTTTCTAATTTAAAATGGCTGATTTGTGACATTATATCATAACGATTGTTAATACAATTAGTATGTAACATATTACTGTGTCTGCAGACGCAGACTGAGACACATAATTCTCTTGCCTTAGGTCAGACAGCGACCGAAAGTTCTTATTTTGTGCACATCTCATCCCCAAATAATACAGTATAATTAATTATATGCTTAGCAAGTCCACAGCTAGTCAAGCCATCCAGTATTTGTATTCCCTTTGGATGGATTCTTAATTTCATAAGGGAGGAGATCTACTGATGCTTTTAGTCATAAGGTGCAGCACATAGACTTCATTAAGGCAAGAAAATAATACATTTGCTTTGCTATGCTTCAGTTTATATATTGCATTTTTGCTGTGTCAATTAAACAATGAATTATACGTGAGTTCATTTATTTGAAAATCTGACCGTGAGTCAGATTTATAGCAAATTATTTGCCGGTGAAAGTAATATCAAAGTTGACATTTAAACCTTGAACTGAATAAACGCTGACTTTAATTATTGCTAGTTTTCATTTGGTGTTGCCTTTTATACTTTTTATTATAGTCTGAATATATTGACACCTACTTACATAACAATGTCACCCTATTGTTCAAATTCATTCGATTAACCCTTTTTGTTATATTTCCTAATCAAGTTTTGTCCTAATTAAAAATAAACTTGTTGGAAATACAGTATTTACATTAATTATAATAAAGATTTTTTTTAAAATAATTTGCAATTAACATAGTTGGTCTTTAAAAAATGATGACTAAAATACAGTTGATCTTGTTTTTTTATATACAACGAAAATAATAATACATATTAATAATATTGTGGCAACAATATCTATAGATAAGAATAGTGTGCTATACTATTCAACATTTTAGTTAAGGCTAACCACCCAGCCCCTGTACCATCCGAAAATCGGATGGTATACCATTTTTTAAAGCAGTTTGGTGTATAATATACATTTCATCGGAATATAAATTGTGTATAATTATCTAAATATTTAGATATTTTTTTCCCGTTTTTAAAAATGAATTTCTCCCCCCTCAAAGAGACCCCAAAAATCAAGGTAAAACTGTTTAAAATATAATCCAGGATATGCTGTTGTACTTTTCACACCGCTAAACATCATTGGATGCTCTAGCCCAGTCCAAGGGACATTGCCAGCTTGCAATATCGCAGCAGAGCCAACAATTTTGTAAAGAACCCCTCTTACCCCGGCTACCACTTATTTGACCGGCTGCCTTTGGTAGGCACTACAGGTCCCTTAAAGCGGAAAAGTTCAGTAGGCTGAGAAAAAATGCTTTTCCCAGGGCCATCACAACCCAAAACAAGCACAAACAACCGAGAAAATATGAGTCTTTGCTTTGTATATAAAAATGGGTATTCATATCATATTAATCAAGTTATTTCAGATTTTTTGGGGTGAAAAAATAGCATTGGACTACTTTTTTATTGCAGTATTATGTTGATGCACTGATGACTAAGGCAAGTCTCCAAGAACTAACTTGTTCGTATTTTTGCCCATTTATCATCACATCATTTCTATATTATTTTTCTTTTCAAATTTTTATTACATGTTTATCCTAAAGCGGCAAATCGTCGTTATCAATGCATACCTGTCTATTTCAATCATTGTATTAGATTGCAACTCCTCTTATCAAGCGATGACAAAACTTTACAAACCTATTTACTCACAGTATCATATGTATATATGAAAAAGGAACATTTTTTGTTGTTTTGTTTTACCAAATAAATGCTTGATCAAGGATAACATTTGCTGGTGTGCCCCAACAACCAATGCAAATGACAACATTGTCTTCTTCTACCAAATACAAATACATTCTGGATTAGAGCAGAAATGGTCAAGACCAAAAAAATTGAGCTTGAAAAAATATACAAAAATTGTTATAGGACGTACACAATTTGAAATAATAAAACAACAACAACAAAAAACAACGTAAAAATACGGGAAAAACAAATATGTGGAAAGGTATAGCAATGACAATGAAGACGATTCGAATTCTCAATTTGCTTGTCAGGTCTCAAATGGCCCACAGCCAAAGTTTAGAAAACCTTTGAGCTAATAAAAACTAAAATATGTGACTGTACTTTAATCTCAAACGTGCAAATCCATTTTGCGCTTTACCCGGCTGCTTTCATTTAGTAGTTTTACGGCGTAAATAAGATCACATGTGACTTCTCCAAAATCGTCTGAAGCGGTTTGTTTTGAACGCTTTTTGTTGATTGGATCTTTCAAATGACACAGATAAAACAACGGCAAACATTTGTTATTCCTCTCCAAATTATTTGTGTAATCTAATCTAGCATGCCAGTCTCTTGGCGCTGGGTAATATTGCAGGAGGCCACATCCAAATTACACAAATAATGAATCATGTTGCTAATGTTGATCTGTCACTGTTTTGTTGTCTTCTCCGCTCTGCCTGCTTGCGAGTCGGAGTCATTTGTTTTGACGAAGCCGTCCAAGGAATTTGGATAGCTTTGCGAAATGTGACCTTTATTTTCATTTCTATGATTCTTTTGGTAACTGCAAAAAATGAGGTGCTTCGTTCATTCAGAGTTCTGACGTTGAACGGAATATCAGATTTAAGAACAGAGATAGAAATTCATTCAAATTTGCTTCATGTGATGAGACAATCAAGATGGTGAAGCAGCATGTGGTTCCATGCCCTACCCAAAATGTTCCGTTGGAGTAAAATCAAACCCTTTTGTCCGGTTAACTTTGTCCAAACTCTCTTCCAAATTCCAATTATCCATACATCCATTATCTGCACCGCTTATATTTAGTGGGCCCATCCCAACTATCTTCGGGCAGTGGGCTGGTTGCCAGCCAGTCACGAGGCACACAGAGACAGACATCTCACTCGCTCATTGGACCGGAAAATACAGTGCATCCGGAATGTATTCACAGCGCTTCACTTTTTCCACATTTTGTTATGTTACAGCCTCATTCCAAATTGTATTGATTTAATCTCTTATCTCAAAATTCTACATAAAATACTCCATTATGACAATGTGAAAACATTTTTTTTTAACTTTTTTGTATTTATTAAAAATAGAAAAACTAAGAAATCACATTTACATAAGTATTCACAGCCTTTGCCATGGAGCTCAAAATTGAGCTCAGGTGCATCTTTTTTCCACTGATCATCCCTGAGATCTTTCTATAGCTTAATTGGAGTCCACCTGCATTAAATTCAGTTGATTGGACATAATTTGGAAAGGCACACACCTGTCTATATAAGGTCCCACAGTTGAGTGTGCATGTCAGAGCACAAACACCAAGCATGAAGCTAAAAGAACTGTCTGTAGACCTGCGAGACAGGATTGTCTTGAGGCAAAAATCTGGGGAAGGATACAGAAAAAATGCTGCTGCTTTGAAGGTCCCAATGAGCACAGTGGCCTCCATTATTCGTAAATAGAAGACATTTGGAACCACCAGGACTCTTCCTAGAGCTGGCCGGCCTTCTAAACTGAGCGATCGGGAAAGAAGGGCCTTAGTCAGGGAGGTGACCAAGAACCTGATGGTCTCTCTGTCAGAGTTCCAGCGTTCCTCTGTGGGGAGAGGAGAGCCTTCCAGAAGGACAACCATCTCTGCAGCAATCCACCAATCAGGCCTGTATGGTAGAGTGGCCAGACAAAAGCCACTCCTTAGTAAAAGGAACATGAAAGCCCGTCTGGAATTTGCCAAAAGCACCTGAATGACTCTCAGACCATGAGAAACAAAATTCTCTGGTCTGATGAGACAAAGATTGAACTCTTTGGTGTGAATGCCAGGCGCCATGTTTGGAGGAAACCAGGCACCGCTCATCACCAGGCCAATACCATCCCTACAGTGAAGCATGGTGGTGGCAGCATCATGCCGTGGGGATGTTTTTTAGCAGCAGGAACTGGCAGACTAGTCAGGATAGAAGGAAAAATGAATGCAGCAATATATAGAGATATCCTGGATGAAAACCTGCTCCAGAGCGCTCTTGACTTCAGGCTGGGGTGAAGGTTCATTTTTCAGCAGGACAACAACCTAAAGCACACAGCCAAGATCTCAAAAGATTGGCTTCAGAACCACTTCGTGAATGTCCTGGAGTGGCCCAGCCAGAGTCCAGACTTGAATCAGATCGAACATCTCTGGAGAGATCTGAAATTGGCTGTGCACAAACGTCTCCCATCCAACCTGATTGAGCTTGAGACTTATTGCAAAGAAGAATGGGCAAAACTGCCTAAAGATAGGTTTGCTAAACTTGTGGGATCATATTCAAAAAGACTTGAGGCTGTATTTGCTGCCAAAGGTGGACCAACAAAGTATTAAGCAATGGCTGTGAATACTTATGTAAATGTGATTTCTTAGTTTTCTTTTTATAATAAATTCAAAAAAGTAAAAAAAAAAAACCTTTTTCACATTGTCATAATGGAGTTTTTTGTGTAGAATTTTGAGATCAGAGATTAAATTAATACAATTTGGAATAAGGCTGTATCATGACAAAATGTGGAAAAAGTGAAGCGCTGTGAATACTTTCCGGATGCACTGTAACCTGACATGCATTTTTTTGGTATGTGGGAGGAAACCCACACAGGCACGGGGAGTTCACGCAAGCTCCAAAAGCTGGATGTGAACCCGAAACCTCTGCACCGTGGGGCTGCGCGCTAACCACTGTTCCACCGTGCCACCTGAAATGCAATTGATGGCGGACAAATCACATCGCACCTACTCGGGTGGGCAATACCAGTAGTGTTGGTATTGATTCGATACAAGTTAATACAGGGTTGTATCAATATATATCAATATATTCGATGTCGATAGTTTTTGCCTGAAATTTTCATAATCATTGAATAATTGAACCTCTGCCTCTTGATTTAGTTTACAGTTACAATAAGCACAGATGATTTTAGGCACTAAAAAAGGGTTCATTTTCATTAAATGACCGCATTGCAGACTTTAACATTATTCTCCACCTCTACACCCCTTGGTCTGACTGTGGTAGTTTTAACTTAAAATTAATTAAATTAAATAGTATCAAATGCAGGAGACCACATCCAAATTACACAAATAATGAATCATATTGCTAATGTTGATCTGTCACTGTTTTGTTGTCTTCTCCGCTCTGCCTGCCTGTGAGTCGGAGTCATTTGTTTTGACGAAGCCGTCCAAGGACTTTGGATAGCTTCGCAAAATGTGACCCCTACCCACTGCCCGATGATTGCTGGGATGGGCTCCAGCACCCCCGCGACCCTACTGACGATAAGCGGTGCAGCTGATGAGATTAGAGATGAGAGTATCAAATGGGATAAACATGACAAATTTATGAATTCACAACTCGAAACCAGCTTTCAAGTTAGATATTTATATATTTTATGTTTAGTAACAACTAATGGAATAATAATCAACTGATTAATTATGAAGGAAAATGGTTTGGTAAAAATTGTGTGGATTTACTACACCCATATAGTCTACTGGTCGAATTTACACAGGGTCCCTTTAAAATATATATAAAAAAGAAGGCAATTTTGCAGATTATACATTGCAGTAAGAGGGTGATAAATACTTTTGTGGACTAGTGATATACACATGGCCCCAACCATGTGGGGAATTTGGCGTTGACACTTTTGGCTGCAGAAAATGAACAAAACCCTGGTGTCGCACACCTGATGCCACTTCCAGCATCAGGAAGTCAGATAACATGTGAGCCCTATATTCCTTGATGGCGGCTCAAGGGTAACCATACTGAGCAGAATACTGCTAAATTGCAACACCGACATGTCTTTTTGTTGTTGTCATTGGGAGTTCTAGCAGTAATGGACCAAGTTGAATTTGCGTGTTATTGACCGCAAGGATTAAAGTAAACTTTAGCAACCTGGCATTGACACAGATGATGCAGAAAGAGAAGCATGGCGTTTTTGATAGATCACCTACACGCTTGTTCAATCGGATGCAGACATTAAGGACTTAAAAAAGGTCAAATATCCTGAGTATGTTGTAAATATTATAAAGAACTGTCAAACTTCACCTTAATTATTGTAAGAAAAATTGTGGCAAAACTTGAGGTAAGATCTTAATGATGGACATTTAATGCCCATCATTATGTTGGGCCAGGCCAGGTGGACTTCTCTATCACATTTTTTTAGCTCTTTGTGGAGGATCTGCACAACATACACTGACTTTTACAAGAATAATTAATTTGAAAACTGATTTTTACTTCTAATCGAGCAATATTTTTCTGAAGTTACAGTACTTTCACACACCTCGGCAGTGCACGTATGCGCTGTAGCTTAATTATTCAGATGGCTATCATAAAGAACAAACTATCAGTTTAACTGTAAATCACTAAATCCCCAAACTTTTTCATCCTCGTGTTGGGGTAAAAGACGTGCCGTTCCTCCTTCTGACTCCCTCACGTCAGACGTAATTTTCAGTTCTTGCCAATAGCTTACAAGCTTTACAAACATTCTTTCTGCTTTTTGGCTGCGTTGTTTTCACTATTTGCATCTTGTTATCTACAGAATATGATTTTATTTTCCATGTCATTTCGTTCAGTTTAGTTTTGCTGCACTTCAGCAAAATGTGTATTTCAGTGTCAAAGGAAAGCTTTGGGTTTACTTCAGGTTGAGTCCCTCAAAAAGAGTCATAAGGTCAAATTCAGTTCGAGTTTGGGTTTTAAAACTTGCGGGCATATTGAGGACATATTGAATTTTGTGTGCCCGGTCTTAGCACTGGCAAAACATTGACCGATTTCTTAAGATGTCACCATGCTGTTTTGTATTTAGAACACACACTTTGCAAAAAAGAGCAGCTTGCCATTTGTCCCTATACACGACAGCATGTTTAAAACTGCAGTGTTCAAAATGTAGAGAACAAGTAGAAGTTTGTAGTTCAGAATTCACAGTACATATACTGTATACACATGGAATGTTTATGAAAGACTTAATTTTACAAAACAATAAGTGCCGAGGAACGGCGAGATTTGTACGGACCCAGCAAACATTGAGTGTGTAAAAAGAATGCTTTACCTCAGATATGAATGCCTTAGCTGTAGCTGGGCTCATGAAGAGAACAGCTCTGCGTAGCGTGTCCCTGTAGCGGTGCAGCTCCTCCACTCGCATGGTCCTGAACAGGCTCGTGATCATCATGTTAACATTAGACTCTACCCTCTGCAGGGACACGTCCATGCCCTGGTGGGAGGCCCGGTCCAGGAATTCTTCGATTCCACGGATATCTGGAGTGAAATGAAGGGATGAAGCCAAATGTAATTTTCAAATTAGATTTGATTCTCAAATACATGGTCCAGTCAGGCACACTTACCACTACCCACCCAAGCTAAATAAAATGTAAATAAATAAATAAAACAGGCAGATTATTCCACCCAGTCAAGGACAATAGAGTCGTATCGACTGTGGACTGAAATCAGGCAGACTGGAGAACTCCTTTAGATGTGTCAAAATAACAGAGGGAAGACTGTATAGGTCTGTAGCTTGCATTGCTAATGCTATCCTTAGTTTCTCTAAATAGTGCTCTTTGTTCTTTTTGACAATGTGAGCCGCCTCTCAATATTCATTTGACTTGTCATTGCCAATTGTGTTTAATAGTATATTTTATTTTGTTGTTGTTGTCTACCGTTTAATGGCCTCACACACTGTTTACTAAGGTTTACTGCTGTCCGTCATGGTGTCGTCACGTGTGTGGAAAGGGTCAATATACATATTAAAAACAAAAAAGAAAAAAATATATATAACAGAGCAAAATGATGTGCACATAATAACAAGACAATTTATGTTTTTTAACAATTTTAACAATTGCTAAGTACCCAATTTTACAAAGTAAATATTTTCTTTCATTATGGAGCGTGATCTCTTCAGAATACTCTACTACTGTAAATCTAAATAATGCTGTGAAGTATGGCCCCGCCCTTTCCTTCAAGTCATGATACTAATCAATCTCGGTAATTGCGTGGCCATGTCACTGGGAACGGTGGCAAAGTCATTTGTTTTCATATTGAATACATCATTAGATTGCTGCTTTATGACCACGCACACACCCACACCCGCAATGTATAGGCACGCACAAGAGCATCCTTACAAATCATTAGCGTGGGATATCAACCCAAGTGTCTTAATTAAGATTACCTTGACCTGCATGTAGCTCATTAAGTGTCGAGGCCATTCAAGCAGCAGGCACACTGACCCTTATATCATCATTTTGTAACCACCTTCGGTATGCATACTTGTTTCTTTTTTATGATTCTATATCTTATCAATATAATTTTATGGGGTTGAAAACGGATATTGTCATGAAAGACTTGTGTTGCACTTTTATTGGAATGCATTGAAACAATCAGTCAAAATATCATCTTGCTAAAACGTATACTGCACATAAAAACACATTTTTGACAAAACTGATAATGATTTTACATAGGATTTATAAGCTAGCAATTTGTGTTGAGGAGAGCAAAACGTCCGCGGGGGGGTTTACATTAAGTATCATGGGATGGAAGTCCGACCCAGTGCCAAAGTACAATAGTGATCGTACCTATCATTTATTGTTTAAAACAAAAAAAGAGTGATAAGTTTATAGTTTAATACAGCTCTTCTCAATTGGAGGGGCTTGCCCCAAAAGTGGGTCAGGGATTTTCAGTGAGTTCCAAGCCTTTGCCTTGGCAGAATAATACTAAGAAGAATAAACAAATGGTCAATTATACTCATTAAGTGTAGATGGTGGTTATGCCCTGCTCAGTTTTTCTACTTGTTAAGTTAATTGTCACATTTGAAATGATTTTATGATGGGGCAGTTTTAGAGGGTAGCTTAAAGTGAGTTAGTGATGGAGGCCTATATGCCAGTATATACTGTACTCGAAGTCATTTTGGTTTTGCTAAAAAAAAAAAAAATAAAGTGAATGTATTCTACTATTTCTGCTTTAAACAGTACAATCATTTCATATAATAAATTGGAGATTTTGTTTTAAATTATTTTTGATATGGGTTGCCATTAGCTTGGAATAGTGGGTCCTGGAGTTAGGCAAGTTAAGAACCACTTATTTAGTGGACACTCACAATGAATAGATTACTTAATTAATTTTGAGCTCGCAGGAAGAACAGGGGATGACTGTAGAAAAAAAACACCTCACAATGCAAAATACCAAATATGTTCTCCATAAAATGATGTCACTACGCTATTCCCAATTTCCACATGCATAATAGCATCCATTGTTGATAAGCTTACAGTTCAATTATTTTTGAATTGGCAAAGAGAAAAAGACATAACTGTACAAAAGGACATCTTGGTAGAACCTTCCCTGAACCCTTTCCTTTCATTTAATATCGTGGGTTGCATAAAGCAGATCCGACATCAAATAACAGCAACATAATTGGCTGGAAATGACAATGATGCAATAAGTGCATAGTAGTTAAAATGACCTTTGACATCCTTTCTAATTTCTTATGCTGGTGTCCAACAGTAAAAACAGAAAAAAGCAGAATACAAGTTTCAAAGGGTACAATTTTGAATGTTTGGTAGTATTGGGAATTTTTACTGGTCTATTTGAGCACAACACCTGAATATTCAAAACATCATAACAAAGCATTTCCATTCGATTATCTAAACTACCCTAAACCTTTATTATCAATACATTTTCTTAATTATTATTACTTATTTTACAGTGTAAATGAGAGATAACATTTTGCCATTGTTTTTTTCTTATATTTATAAATACGGGGAAAAATACATCAATTTAAAATTTCAAAAACTAAGGGAAATATCCTGTATTCTTGGGTGAAAATAGTGTTTCGTATTTTTAAAGGTGTACTCTATATATAATAGATCTCTTCACTTTGGTTTAATTCCTTCACAATCGTATTGCTATTGTGATATAAAACAGAATAGAATACTCTGTATTCACATTGATAACAACACAATGAACATTATTTGCTACTGGACTCCAGAAAAAAAGAAAAACAAGATAAACATGTAATAATGCTTACAATCAAATATATAAATTATGTCATTGAATATCATTTTATTATTTCTTGATTAATCACGTGTGCTCATTTCAAAATGTGTTCTTAGTTCAACGTATTTTTAACCCAGGGAGGCAATACTTACATATTTTTTTTTGTCTAAAAATTATTTTAAGGTGAGTTACATAATATAAAAACAACATTCAAATTGTGTATTTTTTCTGAGAGACAAACAACAAAGCGTCACTTACTGCTTCATTGGTATCAATGTGGAGTGACATACAGAAAGGAAAGAAAAAGTAAAATACTTGAGGACTTTGATTGACTAAACATAAAAAGCAAAAACAAAAGAGGGGTCCTCGGACATCGTTGCCGTGGCCTTAAAAACTCTTGTGGTTCTTAAAGTGTGCAGCATGCGTGCAGCAGCCTTTTATATAATAGCCACTTGGTCGTGTTCAGCTTTTGGACATCTTTGTCTTTCCCTGGGCACACAAGGTCCGACTGTCCTTCCACCTGCACGTCAACGCTCAACAAAAAGAGTCGCTTTAATTATGCAAAAGGCCTAAAAAAGTCTATCTAGTCAAGTCCAGTCATCTTTAATTGTATAGCCCTTAATCACAAGAAGTCTTAAACAGCTGTACGGACTACATACTATTACAGACTACAGGATATTATTTACCGTCATCTTATATTTTAAATATATATATATATATATATATATATATATATATATATATATATATATATATATATATATATATATATATATATCTATATATATATATATATATATATATATATATATATATTATCCAACAAAAAATTTAAAAAAGTATACGTCATATTTCTTCACAGTAAGGCAACATAGCACTGTTTTGTAGACGCATTGTTTTCAAATAAGAAAAGCTAGTGTTGCTCTTTACTACAAATCTATGAAAAGATTGATTCCAGATGTGATTTGGATCTGACCCTGAACTTAATTTTCACAGTTCAAGGAAACAACTGCACCAAGCGAAAATTATGAAAAAAAAAAAAAAAAGTGATATAATCACAAGAATAGCAACTACTTTATTTATTTTGGATAGCCAATAAATATCTGTTAGTTCCAATTGCCCTTTTAACAAAGTGTCAATCCTGCTAGTTTCCCTAACATATCCACAATTATCCAATATTTTGTCATGTTTTTATTTACCAGATCACTGCATGTTTAGTTGGGCAATCCAGTCTTTCTGTTTCATTTATTTATGATACAATTACCTCGTAAGGCAGCATTTCTGTGCTTAGCATCCATGTGCAACGTCCCAGTTTTTTTTTTAATATTTCAAGCATATCAACATGGATGTATTTGCACAAGCAACATAAACATGCTTACAGAGTGGATGCAATGATGACACAGGCCAAAGACGGCTCCTGCGAGTAAAAAAATAAGGTTCGAAATTCCGTAGAGCTCCTTTAAATTTGGTGACAGGTTCTGTGTGGTTGATGGTGATGTCTATGGTATTATCGTGGGAGTTTTCGGTGTTTACTTTTGTGTTTGCTGTCCTAAATTACATCCCATACTGTGTTGATGCTATGTTCAGGTGATATACCAAATAATGCCTGTATTTAAATGGAGTATAGTAATAATTTGATCTTTCTATATAGCCCCATAACAATACATTTGTACCTCATTTTACAGGCGCAATCTTTTAAAATTGTGTAAAACTCTCACACATGCATAAAGCGCTCATAGTTTATATTGATGCTCCGACGCCGCAAGCTACTCACACCACAATTGCCACCGTATCAGTATTCGGTTCAAGACATCGACGATCATCTGCTAGAAGGCAAACATAACAATTGTCCGGTCGTACTGCATGATAACACTTCTCTATAAAATTCCGGAGATTTTCTATTGGCGAATCTATTGAGCTGGCTAGACAGAGAAATCTTCATGAAAGCAATTAACTGGAAAGCGGAGGGATCTCTTTTATTGCACGGTGATAACAACAATATAATCATTACACAACGATTTATTCTTTTATCTTTTCTTTGAAAGATGATGAATATGCGGGAAAAAAAATAAAAACACTGCAAAATTCCAACGAGTAAAACAGTAGAACAGTAAAATGATCACATTTTCGGATAACATTTGTTTGTTCTGCAGGCTGACCATTTTTTTTTTTTCATTTTCAATATGTTTTTTCCTATCCTATAATATACTCAAAGTAGTGTCTAGCCAAATAAGAAAAATATAATGTATTCATATTATTTCAATGTAATAGCTGCTTATTTGAAAAATGTTCCAATTATAAGAAATTGTAAAATATAAAAAAACAAATTAAAATAATTAAACAATAAAATAATATCAATTTGTCTTAATCTAGTAGAATGAAAAACATAACACAAATAGTAAACTACAAAAATAATATATAAAATGCGCAACATGATGTACTTGTGGAACAAGGAAATGTCATATCAGATAATTTGGCTCGTTTTACGTATTATTTTTCAAAATCAGTAAAACATGTTTGGATAAAGTACTAGAAAAACAAAAGCATAGATTAGATAACAAGTGCATATCAATACAAGTTCCTTGAAAACAAAGAAAAATAAAATGTAATCAGAATTTGTTTTAACAATTATTAATTTATCTGCCATTGGTATTGATTTTTTTGTAGGAGAGGGGAATGTTAAAGATACGCGATTTACGGGTTCACAGAAAGTGCCCCATACTTATTATTCTTTAAAGTTCTCATCTCATCTCATTAGCCGTACCGCTTATCCTCATTCGGGTCGCGGGGGGGCTGGAGCCCATCCCAGCCATCTCCGGGCAGTGGGCAGGGGACACCCTCAACTGGTTGCCAGCCAATCGCAGGGCACACAGGGACATACAACTCATTCGCTCATTCACACCTAGGGACAATTTGGACGGGCCAATTCACCTGAAATGCATGGTTTTTTTTGGAACGTGGGAGGAAACCGGAGTGCCCGGAGGAAACCCACGCAAGCACAGGGAGAACATACAAACTCCGCACAGGAAGTCCGGAGCTGGATTTGAACCCACGACAGGTTCCCATGACATGAACTGTGCCGCACAAGCGCTAACCACTGCGCCGCCGTGCTGCCGTTCTTTAAAGTTATTTTTAATAATTCATAACATTCACATTGAATGTAATTAAATCAATTAGAATATTTATGAAATTGTTGACAGCCTATTTTTTGCGTGGAAGGGGTTAGCATAGAGTCAGTTCAAATGAGATGAGCGGTGAAAAATGGGAATCGAGAGTTATTCGAAGTAAGATGAAGTAATTATAGCTACGGAACATTCTTTTCCTGATGGATGATGTTGATTTGAGCGAGGCATTCATCAAATGACTAATTAGAGCCCGATATTTCGGTAGCGAAGAGTTCAACTTTTGAAAATACATGAGGTAATCTATAATACATCCTAAACCTGAGTTAAGGAACATGAAGTTTATTCACGTTGGGTAATACTCCATTATAAATGAGGCTAGCAGTAATAGCTTAATCCACAGGGTATTAACAGCGCTCCGATCGCCAGAATAATCCGACTCATTACGGACACATGATATAACGGGCATGACACTTTTGCTAAGGAACATACTTTTGATCTACACTGCAATTAGGTTTTAGATTTTGTAAGACTTGTGGAAAATAGAATACATGTCTTAACTAACAAAAGCGAAATCTACAATATATCTTTCATTTCTTAATATTAGGTATCAGGTCGGTAAGGTGACTTTCGAATATCGCAACAGACAATCTTCGTTTTTCTTCCACGGCATAACAATCTTTTTGAAACTACTTATTTGCAACTAATTAGCGCAGTTTTTAGCAGTTTCATACACACTTTAATCAACACATTTATATAGGACTAGGAGTACAGTAACGCTTAGTCAGTGAGATCGGCCACAGTGATTGGCCAGCACAGTAAGTGATCACTGTGTTTTCTGGCCTCAGGCGCACTAGATTTTAAAGCACACTTTCAAATGTTTGGCATTTTTTTGGGTGCCTCTTATAGTCTGAAAAATACCATACCTGCGTAATGCATTGTGTATTCCAGGGGTAGGCAACTATTTAGAGTCATGGGCCACATTGGGTTAAACATTTGGGCAAGAGGGCTTATCCATTTTAAAATAAAAAAAATACCTATACCGTAAATTCCGGACTATAAGCCACTACTTTTTCCCCAAACTTTCAACCCTGCGGCTAATTCAGTGATGCGGCCAATTTATGTAATTTTTCTCGAGTACAAAAGGTAAGATTTAGACCGGTGAAATATATGCGCCGAGGAAGACTGCAACTTCACTAAAACTGGCCGCATGCGATAGGCAACTTTTTTGCAAGTCTGCCAGTGGATCCTGACAGCGTGGGGCAGCATAAAAAAAAATCCACCATCACCAACGGGTTCCAAAAGGCCGGTCTGCTGCGTGCCGGAGAGGTGGGCACAGAATCAGGAGTGGATGAATGTTTCTGCAACAATGAGAGTGCGAGTGAGGCTGCGGGAGCGTGGGACGACGTCTATATGACATTGTTTCTTTCCGACACTGAGGAAGACGACTTTGATGGCTTCAGTTCTAAGGAAGAAGATGAGGACGGTTTACCGTGATTATTACAAGCACAGTATGTTTTTTTAACAGACCAGTTTACTGTGTTGCGAGCCTGTTGCTAGCGTGTTGCTACCATTAACTGCCCTCTCAGGCACCGTTTGGGATGAAAGTTATATTATTAAAGCTTTGAAAACTCTCTTGGTGTACCGTCTTTCTTTGTAAACATGTGTAACCATGTATAATATGTATTTGCAACCGTATATTTTTGTAATGTATTTATTTTAGAAACTTATTCTGATATGTTTTGCACGAGCAAATGAGAAAGAAGGGGCGGGGCAATTGCGGGCTGATGGGAAGTGGAATAAAGGTGAGACGTGTTTGTGGACGCGGCCGACAATAGTGGATATATATTTTTCCCAACCTTACCTTTGGAAATATACACTTTTTTCCTTGGCTTACTTTAAATGGGCACCCGGACTCTGCAGGTCTGCATCAAACCTTAAGTACCGGTATCATTTTCCGTTCATTTTGCTGGCTGTGATTTTTGGACTGTTTATTTGCTGTTAATAGTGTCAATAAAATTGTTCAAACCAAACCCAAAAAAATGTGTTTGTGTTGCATTTTTTCAATGAGTGCGCATGCGGCTAATATACAGGTGCGGCTTGTGTATGTACAAAATCGGTTTTCCTCCCGAATTGTGGTGGGTGCGGCTTATAATCAGGTGCGCTCTATAGTCTGGAATTTACGGTAGTGTACATGCAGACAGCTGCATGTTATACTTATTTCTATTTCTATGTAAATAGATTAGTTTCATCAAATTGGTTTTAAAACACACACGATTTAAGTAGACTGAAATATTGATTCCTTGCTTTTAAGCACGTGATATGTTATTTAGTCTTGTATTAATTTTGTAGTATTTTTGTATTAGGCTTTTATAGACAATCAAAGGGACCAAAAATAAAGATTGTTTTAATAGTAGTACTTTATTTACTTTTAGATATATTTTGATTAATTTTCATTTGGGAGGGCAGATGAAAAAGTCTGACAGGCCACACTAGGCTCGCGATCCATAGTTTGTCAAAGTCCAGAATGCTCTGGAACTTATGGCTCGTGAGCCATACATGGCTCTTTTCATGAGTACATATGGCTCAGACGTGCACAAAACTGAATGCATTGGTACATAAGAAGCCGATCGCCGCACGTGCAGGTTATACAGACGCTCCCCGACGTACGACCATTCAACTTACGTAAAACGGTAGATACGAACATTTTATTTCCGGATGTCGAAAAATATCCGGATATTGCTGTAAATTAGATGTTGTGTTGCGTGCACCTTTTTCTGAGTAGAGGACATAACTGTAGTGCTTCTTTCTGCCACATGGCACTGTAAGAGGTCACCCAGCATCAACCTCGAAGAAGAAATCCGACTTTTACTTCCTGGTTCATGAGTAAACATAACAACGTGTACTGTATTGCTAGCGCGCCAAGAACTTTGAAGTTTTTATTGTTTAATATCTCGTGCATCCATTTAATGTGGTTGGTGTACAGTGTAAAGAAAAGGCGAGCTGTTTCTTTTGAAATTAAAGTGGAATAAGAAAGCTTGAGGCGGTTGAGAAAATGGTTGGATCACTTTTTTTGGCCACTTTTTACCATGGAAGAGACCCTCTTGAAGCGCATCTTCCAAAAGTAAGTTAAACTTAACTTTATTTATCTTTATAAAGGATATTATTTTACAAAAGGTTTATTTTTTGGTACAAAACAATACAGGTTACTTATACAAGCCTTAAACATACTTATATGACAGTTAAACTCCCAAAATATAGCACTGAAGCAACTTATGAACAAATTGAACATACGAACGGTCGACCAGAACCTTGTTTGTAATAAAGGGCAGCGTCTGTAAATGAATAACTCCTAGAGCACAATTTATTCTTTTAGAAAATCTCCTTAACTCCATGTAACCTTTCAACATGCACAGTGAAACACAAACAGTCCCAGGTTCTTTTTTAGGGGGTGGGCTATCAGGCTTCAATTTTATTCTGTTACGCAGTCTTCTTTTGCTGTTTGTTTGTACTGCAACGTTTAATTTGTGAATAGACAATGTGAAAGCTTCTGTGGATGTAAGCTGGTATCACCTTTTAACACTGAGCATTGAGTTGTTCCTGTATTTGTTTGTTGGCCTTGTTTGCTCAACCAATGTGCAATAAGCCGCCGGCTCTCTCGCTTCCTCCTCAACGCTTTTGAGGACACAATGTTGATGTTTTTTTTTCCTTTTTCTTCTTCTATTTTTCCTCTAAGCGATTGTATGGTGGGAGCCAATTCTAAACCTCAGAGAAAACTGTTTTACTCTCAATGTGCAGCCACTCCGTGTTTATGTCCTTTCTTGGAAAAAAGAGTTGTCTCTGTCTTTTGGGCTCTGATGATCTTTTCACCTTGTGTCATTTTTTTGTTTGCCTTTCCTTTTCATACATGCCCTCGCTCACAATGTGTGGGATTGTAGGACATTTAGAGAAAAAAATAAACGACTTTGTTAGCAAACATAGACATGGAGGAGTAGACTTCTGAAGTTCCCACCCATAGTGGAGGTGAAATAAATATGTCTATCATGTTAATCAGTATGGCAGCCGATAAGGAAAAGTTGTTTCTGTCTGCATTTTGATTCCAAAAACTGTCAGGATATGACCAAAAAGTATAAATACTGCATGATCTGAAGATTGAATACGCTGTTGTGAAGGTATTTACCAGTCAGGATTACAGGACAAGTTCTGCATTCTGTGACAGATGTTCAAAATTTGGATGGATGTATCATACACAAATTTAAGATTCGTCACTCAGGTATTTGCAACCGTGGGGGAAAAACAAATGTGATGAACAAAAAACCCATGATGGCATGAACAACATTTCATTCAATTTTACTGGAACGACAGCCGAGACATTCTATTCCTTAAGAATTGGTCAAATCAATCGCTTTCCAGGAGAACAACCTTCAGCACAAGCTTACCAATTTCCAGGAGACAGTGAGGGATATTCATTAGTATTGCAGGAGAATGATTAAATACGATTATTCAATTTTTGTGATTGAAATCCTAATTTGGCATTTGGTTGTTTATTAAGTCTCCCTTCGCCCTGTCTATGTTATGATTTCGACTTCATACGATCATGTCAACAATACTCTTCCATACTTGTCATTGGAGAATTGCTGTAAAGTTCACCCAGATGCAGAAAAAAATTCAGTTTCAAGTTAAGCTTAAATCAACAGTTGGTGGATGGTGTTTGTATTGCCATTTGTCAGTTATAATTGTGGGTTGATTGCATTTAAAATGATGAGTGCCGCTCTTCTAAAAGGCAAATACCAGTGATTTATCAAATTAAAATGTTGTTGAAAAAACAACACATATATATGTGGCACAGCTGCAGCTTGTTAACAGTTTGGCTCCAAGTCAGTATTTAAACTCTGTCCTGTCAGTCCCCTTTTTGTCGGTCCGTCTGTGAATCTATATCTTTACACGGCAAGCCCTTTTTCGCCGGTCCTGTTTTTCTGCTCCTGTTGATCTCCTGTTACGATCTGTTTTGAGCTAGACCACGTCTGCTCTCCTGTTCCGAATTACGACCTGTTTTGATCTTGACCACGTCTTTTCTCCCGTCCTGAATAAAGATTAGTTTTTTGGATTCTGATCACGTTTTTGCTCTTGCACCCCGGCTACTGACCCGTTCCCGACTCCTCCATCGCCCGCCACAAAAGTCCCACATCCGCGTCCGAGCAACCCACTCCCCACGACCAGCGATATCCTTCCCTTTCTCTTTTTCCCAATAAAACTGTGAGAAATGTTACGCAAGTGGGTCCTGTCTCTGTCTGGTCTTGACAATTTAAATGTAAAGATTGTTAACTAGCACGAGAGGATACTATTTCTCTAAGTATGAACTCGAGATAAAGGTCGTGAATCCGCGATTCTAATTGGCTGACGTTACAAAATAAATAGTGACGTTTACCGCCTATCGATGATGTGCAGGTCGCATGAGTACGCCTTGACTGTTTACACAGCAGTACCATTCCAAAAGTTATGAATCAGATTTAAGATCAAATATGAAAGTGGCCTGGGTCTGGTGCAATGTTCCCTCTAAGCTGCACGCGTGCGCAATCGTGCACTGCCCGCACATTCTCAGCCCATAAGAAAATCTAGCCAGCTCACAAAATCAGGGCTCGAAATTGCTAATTAAGAAGCGAACTAAGTCAAATTACAGTGCATGGAGATAAGAATACACGGGTTCCGCTGACACTGTTTTCTAAATGCGGTATTTTGAAGTCAAAGTCGAACGAAGTTGCATAAAGTCAGTATAGTTTCTTGAGAACCGGCTTCTTCGGCTCGACTCACTAAAGAGAACTGGCTCTTTCGGGTCCCAAACGGCTCTTTGGGTTGTTTTTGCTTCTTTCATCCCTACAAGACCAAATATTATGTAAAATTGTGCACAAAATGACTTAAAGGAAGGGGAGAGGAAATAGGACAAAAAAGAAAAAAAAATACCAAAATGAAAAAGTATTAAAAAGCTGAGAAAAGAAAAAACAAAAAGAATATAAAAAAGAAGGAACAATTCAGAAAAAAGCCAGAAAAAAAGAAAAGAAAGAAACAAAGGAAAAAGAGTAAATAGAGAACAAAAAGAAAAAAAGTAACAGCTGGGAGAAAAGAAACACAATGAGATTTTTTTAAAGGAATAAAAAAAAAGGAAAAAAAAACAGGGAAAAAGAAGAAAAACTTTGTGTTGCATTCAAATAATTTCCAATTATACCAAGTCAATCTTGTTGCCAACATTGTACTTCCACTAAAAAAATGTGATTAAATACAGTTCTGACTAAATAAGCCCCCCAAAATGTTAGTATTATGCGACAAAAGATACCAGGGGAAACAAAAATGAAAATCTTGTGAAAGAATTGTTGTAAAAACAAATGACGTTTGTAGGCTGTAAAACCTTTGCAATGATACATTAGGAAATTCATTCAAAAGTGATTTTTTTTTTTTGCATTGCCGGAAACTCAGGAAAATGTAACTTGATGTCATGTTTTGGACATGCTTGATGATTATTTAGTTGCCACACTTGGGATTGCCGTTGCTCACTGTTGTTTCAAACGTTGCTCACCGACTTTGTGTGAACGCTCAGATCTGTAGAAAATTAGAGGGAACATTGGTCTGGTGTAATGATAGTGGATATGTGTCGTTCAGACAGACTTTAACAAAACTAACAAAAGTCACGTCCATTAAGAAAAATGAATCCTGATTCTCTGCACTGTGAACCTAGCCATATAACTAATATATCTGAATCCCCCACATTACATTTAAATAACTTGTATTGCCAACCGTCTTGGTTACCAATACCTGGAAAGGGATTACTATCTGCACATATATCCATACTTGGTATAAGTCCTATCCAACCCTATTGTTTTTTTTTTGTTTTGTTTACTTACAGGAACACCCAACATATGAATAAAGTGCAATTTTTCATACACCTAAAATTTGTTCTATTTTACTTCACCATTGGGATGTTGTAATGGTCTTTGGCTCCATCCTGAGCGAGCAATCTGAGAATACCGCCTCAGTTGGTGAATTCATGAAATATGCAAACAAATTAAACTGATTTTCAAGTAGCTCTGCCAAACATGCCTGGGAAACCTCTCAGGAGAGGGAAAAATCCCTAAAGTCTCTCTCCTGCAATCCTCCACTTTTCAGGCTGTTAGATTCTATATGAAGCCCACAGAGATTAAGTGCACTCTGCGGTTAAGTCTGATGCTTTTTAAATTGAAACCTTTCCAGTATTTGAAATTCCAGGCACATTTTAAGCACACATGTTGCAGAATTTCAAACTTGACTTCCAAACAATATTTTACACTGTGCGCATTCTATTGTAATTCTACACACACTTTTCATAAGGTCTACCAAACATGCTTTAGTTTGTTTTTGTGTCATTTTTATTCCGATGTGTTGAAAAAGACTCACAATGCACAGTCAAAGCGACAGCTTTATATTACAAAGATGCAATCTTTACAGCAACGTTGCTTCCTTGCACTGGCTCCTGAAGCTTGTGACAGTCATTACGGGAAAGCTTTGGGAATTTTTCGATTCTGGAGAACAACGAGTTTTCAATAAACTCCGGTAAGCCGTAGACTTCCTCGAGTCTGGTCCAGATCATTCCCGGAGCTACAGAGGGCCGTCTAAGGTGGATTGCTTTGACCCTGGTTGCATGTTGAGAAGATTGGGGCCCCAGCCACTTGATTAGAAGGTTTATTTCTTCGTAGGCAGTGAGACTGACACCAAACTTTTTGAAGCTCTGCTCGGTGTCACCAAAGCCAGTCTGGAAGGTATCCTTCCAACTGAGATAACTCTCTGGTTTGTCATCGAATTTAGTCAGCGACCCAGTAACCAGCTGGATCTTTGCAAGGATTCTGGCGGTGTCACTATTCATGCTATCTACAGTGTAGTGGTTGAAGTTCAACCTCTGCTGTGGTTGTTGCGCACCATGCAAAGTGTCTTGTTGGCTTATGGTTTTTTGTGGCTTCGCCGTACTTATCCAGTCTCAGACTTGTCAACGATCTTTCCGGGTCCGCAGACAAACGACACTTTTTGGTGCACTATCCGCAGATGTGACGCAATTCGCCTTCCAAATGAAACAGATTAGCGCTTTAAATTGTTTACAGTTTTCAAAGTTATGGACACAAACAGGGTGGGGGAAAAAAATAAATATTTGATTATTTCTCAAGAAGCTATTTTACGACAACAACCGGCTGGATGATGGAGGGTGGGACAGCTCCCACATACTGTAATTCATTAGATGGCATTGTGTTGAGTGTGCATGCTACCTTTAATATAATAGTTAAGAATTTTTGTTCATCGGAAACTTGCCACATAGTAGAAATATTGGACATTGCAGCATCTTGAGACTGGATTATGGCAAATGATTTGAGGCTTTAGGTAATTCCAGTGTTGGGAATAACGCCGTTATGAATAAGGCCACATGTTTGACGCACTTGATTAAGAGTGTCATAATGCTGTGTGCTTGTTTTTTTCTATAAATAATGAATCAATGTTATCTTTGTTCAGACAGATACTCATAATCAATTATTGAGTAATCATCCATATTACATCGTACTATCAGGGCTCACCAAACTTTTTGAAGCTCTGCTCGGTGTCACCAAAGCCAGGCACCACTCACTCAGTCTCTCTCTCTCTGTCTCTATCTGTACCTCTCTCTATCTGTCTCTTTATCTCTCTCCCTTTCTCTTTCTCTCTCTCTCTCTTTATTATCTGTCCGTCTCTCTTTTATTATCTATGTCTGTCTCTGTACCATATCCTTTTGTCTGTCCCCGTCTCTCTCTGTTTCACACTCTCTCTCTCACTCTCTCTCTCACTTTCTCTTTCACTCTCTGTCTGTATGTCTGCCTCTGTATGTCCGTGTTTGTCCATATCTTTCCATATCTGTCCATGTCACTCCATGTCTGTCTGTGTCTGTCTATGTCTGTCTATGCCTATCTCTAAATGTCTGTCTCTCTCTATATGTTTCTGTCTCTCTATGTCTCTTACCATCTGTCTCTCTCTGTTTCAGACCCTCTGAATCTGTCTCTGACTCTCTGTCTCTGTCTCTCTTCCTGGCTGTCTGTGTCTATGTCTATGTGTCTGCCTGTCTTTGTATGTCTCTGTCTTTCTCTGTCTTTATCAGTCTATCGTTGGCTGTCTTTGTGTCCATCTGTCTGTCCGTCTCTCTCTGTTTCTGTGCCTCTATGTCTCTATAGGTGTGTGTGTGTGTGTCTCGCTCTTTCTTTCATCAACCAGACTCACCAGTGAGAGTATGTTTATACCGTTGTATTGTTTGTTAATATTTAGAACTGTTTTGTCAACATTTAAAAAATACATTTTAATTAACTGCATCACGTTTTGTTGGAAAATACCAGCATACATGTATTTCTTTCATATCCTTCAGAGTCTGATTCACCATCAGAGGAGTTTTTTGTATTTGCATGACGACTGATGTTTTCACCATTCTCCAACAATTGTCTCAGGTACCATGAATAAGGATTGTGTGATAATGAGATAAATTGTAATGTGCGTTACACGTGATTGCATGAAAAACTATTGGAATTCAAAATGCATCATCGCAGCAAGGCTTTAGGGCTAGGACCTTAGCTTGGCCTTTTGGCTGAGAGTAAGTGTCCCGGCTCCTAGGCTTTGTAGCGTATTATGAACTGACCGATAACGGATAATGGATAATGAATAACGAAGATAGAACAATAACCCTTAAAAACCCCACAATACTCAATTATAATTTAAACACACCCGATTCACTCTGGGATATCTCACACTAATCCCCCTCCTCACCTCAAAATTTTTACTCATCAAAACTATACAATTCACATCGGTCACCCTTTTTAATTTAAAACAATAATATTTTTTCTAAAGGTGCGAGATTTTCATGCCTGCACTTACATGGTATTCTCACTCATTTTCTGCTTTGTTTATGTTTGAGTGCAGAGTGATATTTGACAACTTTGTCTGCGAAAGAACTGGAGAGGACCCAAAGAAGCAGCAAAGGGGACGGGAAACACATGTTTTTGTCGTCTGGGTTGCACCACTGGAGCTGAAAATGAGCACAGTTGAGCCTCAGCGCCGTTTGACAGGAGACATATTCTACTGTCTGATTCTGAAAGGGTTCTACTTTTAAAAAGGGAGTATCATCCAAAAAAGGATGACTCCAGTGCTGAGATTATTCAACTCTGTTTCCTTTTAAACTTTTTCATTCTCTGTAGACGACGGGGAAGAAGTTAGGTAAGAAGTGTGATGCTTTCAAGGATCTTGGCCAAGGCCCAGGAGACCTGCGCGGTAGACCGGTGACCACAAACCGCAGAGGCCAACCTGTACCGTACATTTGCCGTTTTTATGGTTGAAAAAGCTCCTTTGCGGGTCACGTGGTATAAATGCAGGAAAAAGGTTTTCTCAGTGGGTTTTGTTGTTCTTGACCTAAGATCGCTTTGAGGTATTTGGTGGGAAAGCAAGAGAGTGCTGGAATTCTCAGAAACAGGCAAATCGAGGGAAAACACCACAGAGTTGGTGTTTTTAGTGAGGAATTTGCATTTCAAATTTCCCCCCGTATTTTCTACATTTTAAATTGTGTACACCAAAAGATTTTGTACAAGGAAAAAAAAATATACATGTTGTTTTTTGTTGGACCAATCTCGTCTTGCCTATTTGAGTAATTCTGATCATCTTGGTCACTGGTAGCCGTCATCAATGTCACTGTACATTGATAATTTTGTTGCGGTAATCTCCATAGGACTTCTTGCTGGGAATAAATAGGTGCCGTGTTGTGTATGTCAGGTTAATTTTAACAAGGGAAAACATGGCTGATGCTGGCAGTTGTTTTCGTTATTTAGGGTTGCTTTCTATGCGGGTATATACGGTAAATTGTAACTACATAGTTACTTTCTGAGTAAAACGCTATTTTTAGATGTCAGTAACCTGGGGGTTAACTGCGTGACTTTTAAAAAGAAGTAACTGTAACTAATTACTGTTTTTCAGTATCAAGCCCAACACTGAATTTAGATCAATTTAAAATATATAAACATGCTTACAATGAGCAAAACAATCTCTCGGTGAAAGAAGCATTTTTATCCTTCGTGCGCCCCAAGATAATGCTGACAACAAATTGCCCTTTGTGAAGAGATCCATTTTAGACGCTACAGAATATGTGAAGAAAGCTTCCCATACTCGCCAACCTCGAGCAGAAGGTTCAGGACTAATAGAAGATTCTACTTTGCGTGGGTGATTTAATGAGTGTTGCACTGATCTGTGGGCAGAGTGTGGCTGCCCGAACCGGCTGCATTAGTCTCTATTCAATATGAATCCAATAAATAAACTGCTTCCTGCAGCTCACTCATTAGAAAGCCCTTGCATCTGAAATATTTAGTATGCAGATAAACTGCTTTAACACAACCAGAGGTTGAGTCAGAGACACTGGAATGCTTTTCCAAACAATCCTGCTGCAGAGTTATCATAGGAGATCAACAATGACATCACATTACTTGTTTTTTTTTTTCTTCTTCAATCACGTACAATGAGCAAAATCGAGGCTCATTAAGGCATCAGTAGTAATTCAACCCTGAATCACAGAAGGCAGAAAACTATCGTGCTCCTTTGATGGGGATCTGGCTTGTTGAACTGTGGCGTCTGACTCATGAACAGATTCTTGTTTAGTTTTTTGTTTTTTTTTTCTCACTGGTCAGTGAAAGAAAACTACTTGCTTTCACAACACTCATAAAGGATGTGTTTGGAAGACAAACATATTTTTGAGGTTTGGCCCATTACGAGCAATGGTTCAGCTTCCCCTTTGGTACGTCTCACAGCTAAATGACGGTGCCTTGACAGGTGTAACAGTGTGGGCAAACAGAACGTGTTCAGCCCACTGGGGATAATAATTCTACTACAAGCATGTCAAAGAATACAGTAATAATGCATATAACCGTTTGGAGTAAACCAAGCCTCAACAATATAACACACATGGGGTTAAAAAAACGTATATTTGAATCTGTTTGCTATGTTTTTAAGTACTATCCACATATTTTTGAAGGTGGGGTGCGTCGTTTGAGTTACATTTATTTTTTTTCTTTTAAGTAAGTCTTAAGAAGGATCAACCTGAGTTCAAATAGCCCTTATGCTTTTTGTTTTCCACCACACCTATCAGCTTTTATCTTACTTAGAGCAAAGCCGTTCGAGGCGTAAAACATTCGGTAGGAGTAATGGCGGTACTGATGGAGTGGTGGAGACTGACGTCATACCCGTGTTTTTATTTTCTTACTAAATGTGAGTGTATGACAAATGATTCATCATTTGCTCTACATTTGCTTTGAAGGTAAGGTATTTTGAAAAACTACAGACTACAAAATAACAAAACGTTTACAACCCAAAGCTGCTAGAGACCAAGGTAACATTGGCAGTTGTGTACAGTTTAGTTGTTGCCCTGCTACCATCAATTGATTTTAGAAACAGTAGATAACAATACAATTCAGTATAACAGTCTTACACATAAAAATGTATGACCAAATGAAAATCTGCAACAAAACAAAATGAAACAACAGGACTCAATGAGTTGGAAAGTGCAGACTGACGTGACAAATGAGTATCACAGCAGGGACGAGCACACTCTTGATTTTGCCATTTATCCATTAGTTCACTAATGTCCTTTCATGCTGGGACACTACTGGTGCCCTTGCCTAAGTTTAATTCAAAAATCAACCCAGAGATGAGCTCCGTCTATTTCAACTGCAGTTATAGGTTTCTGTTTTGTTTCGCTTGTATCAGTGATTGGAAATGTCTCTTCGAGCGCACATATTTAAGCTATGTATAATATACCTTATCATGAATGTAGTTATTCATTTAGAACCGAAAAGCACTTTTGACTTTAATTACTCGTGTTTGTTTCTTTGGAGAACATGAAGCGATCTAACAAAATAATGTTAGTTGTTTGAAGAAAAAGAGCTTAGTGAGCAAACATGGGAACAAAAGTGTATACTTTAAGAAGATCAAATATACATTTTCCCTGAAGAAAATGTTTTTTTTTAATACATAAATAAATAAAAATAAATAAATAAGTGAATAAATAAACAAATAATAATAATGATACTAATAATTTCAACCCTATTTGACAATAAAGTAAAACATTCTCAATAATGTTTAACTTACATTGTTAGGTTCATTTGGTTTAATTAATTGTATTTAATAGTGCATACTAGTTAAAGTAACGAACAAAAGTGAGGAATGATAGTCTAAATAATGAAGTGGCATCCTACAGAATCACTTTGCAGGTGTCAAATGGACTGAACTAAACTGAACTGTAATGCCTGACTCATCGCTGAAAAGTTGGAGGACCCTTTATACTGAAAAAAAAGTTGACCAAATAATGAAGGTCCTGTATCTGAATGCTATCAGGAGGATTTTCATTAGATTGGTAACCATTGAAACCAGTAGTATCTGTTTCATGTGGGGTAGCACACCCCAACCCAAAAATTTTGGGTTGTGAAGGGATCAGATCTGCCAGGCTGTACTTGCCCCAACACACATCACAGAGAGTGATGACACAAGCCATTAAGGGATCTATGGATCGTAAATGATACCAGTAATACTAGTGTAAGTAATAGTAGCAATGAGAGTGTATAATATAATGTAATATAGAATTAAATCTTACCAAAGTCAGAGTCATAGAAGAGGACAAACTTCTGCCAGCTGTACTCTGAGACCACTTGCATGATGACATCATTGAGGTAGACGGGCGGGCGAACCTTCAAAGTGTAGTCGTCGGCTCCGGGGCTTCGGCTGGTAGGCGGGCAGGCGGCTCGTGGCGTGCCTGCTTTGGAACGTTGTATGAAAAGATGAGGGATATGCATGGCGTCCGCTAGTGTCTGTAGACTGCCCGCCGACATGCAGCCGATGGAGCTGACCAGGGCCAGGATGCCGCGGTTCATCAACTCGCATGCTGCGTGAAGGGAAGAGGAAAAGGCAATGCTTAACTCGACTTACTCTTATACCTTAAAGGTATTCTTACACAGAGTTTTTTTTTCACATACTGAGTAGTGTTTCTCCCAGAAATCATGCAAAATATGTGGCAAAATAAGGGCAGCAAGACGGGTGAATGTTAAATGTGTGGCGGAACAGTTCTGAGGTCATGGAATCGAATAATCCTGTGTGGAGTTTGCATGTTATCCCCATGCTTGCGTGGGTTTAATCTGGCACTCCGGTTTTCTCCCACGTTCCAAAAACATGCATGTCAGGTTAATTGACCGGTCCAAGTTGTTCCAAGGTGTGAATGAACAAGTGAGTTGTCTGTCTCTGTGTGTCCTGCGACTGGCTGGCAACCAGTTCAGGGTGTCCCCTGCGCACTGCCCGAAGATACCTGGGATGGGCTGCAGATAATAATGTTGCAAAATATTCCATGGGATTCGAGAAATTCAGTCACAAAATTGAACCATATGGCTTGTTTCCTGTCGAGCTTTGACATAATTGAAGAAACAACAGTTTCAAAATGGCAAATCCTATTGACCAAACGAGTGAGACAGGTCTGAAACAGACAGCGATTTTAGTGAAAAGCAATGCCATAGTGCTGACTTCTGCTTGGAAGTACGCAATTGTGGGTTTTTATTTGTGTTTACCAGCTAGCTCCCCGGCTGCCAAGGTATTTTCTTTGTTGTGTGCTGCCGGTTGGTGCTCACCACATTTCGTTTCCTGGTTATGTCTCTTTCAACATTTTAGGTTCCTAACCCCTGGGCTAGCTTGTTGTTCTGATTGCAGAGCTAGTTAAAACAATACAGGAGCTCAAAATGTGCTGCCTGTGCCTATTTCATTCATTTTATTTATACTATATTTTTATTATACTATTACTCTACCCACCTCTGTGTACGTAATGCAGAAGTACGATCTTAAGCGTGAATCTGATTCCAACTCCAAATTTCGGCCGGGGTCAGGCATGAAATGTCGATCATAAAATTATAACTTTTTTTACCCAATTTTTTACCCGCCAACTCTCCAAAAATCTGTCGATTTTGTAAAATTGTTGGTCAATGTAACCTCTATAGACACATAAACGATTTAAATGTTTATATTGCTTGTTTAACATATATTTTTCTGCATTTTAATTTGTTCAATTTGTTGTAATAAATCACCTCTCCTCCTCCAATTTCCTCAAACCAGTGATTGAATTGAATTTTACCTTTGCTAGTAGAAACCTGGACAATTGAAGCAAGTGAATGAAACTGAAGTCAGGACACGATCCTGGAGTGTTGCGTCAACGTCACTGCCATTGATCCGCTGCCGAACTACTTTCAAGCGCAATCACACGGCGGTGGCGCTTTGATAAAACTGCATTTGAAGTTTGATACGAGGAAAAGTGTGACAGGATCTTTTTTCTTCCCTTCAGATTTCTTTTTTCTTCCATTTAAGTCTGCGGCGTGTTTGTGCTTTCCCAGACTTGAGAGCATTATCTACATGTATTTCGCGACGATTCTGCTCATCGAAGCTCCTCACTGTACCGGGAACACAATACCACCGAGTTGCAGGCACTCAACCCACTCTGCTGTTATCTTCAGCTTTGTCCGAAACAGCGACTCTGTAAGCTTCTCCTGAAAATCCCTTTAGTCATTTTCCATCTATGTTTTACTCCAACCTATCATCACTGGCAAATATTGTGCCCATTGCCCTGATTTGGAAGTCTCAACATTTGAACATTTGCCATTGCACCATTAGCTATATTCTGTTTATCACTGACCCACAACAGGCAACTTGTGTTTACCCTCTTGGCAGAGGAAAATATCCTTTTCAACATTGGAAATTTAGCAGAACAGGACACTACGTGCGATCAGATAAGCAGGTTTATTTCCCTTTTGACAAGGTGAAGCAGTGTGTGGCTCATGACCCAAGGTTATCTTGTATGCCTTGTTGAGGTAAATCGAGTTTTTGATCATACAGCAGCTCCTGTTTGATATCAAAGGGATAGCCGGGTGGATTAGTGAAGAAGCATATGGGTCATTACCCAAGTATGTGTAATGATGATAACATAATAGAAACTGAGCACAAAATAACTGCAGTTACTGAGTTATTGAATGCTTCAAAGTTACTTATATATGTTGATTATGTTTGTCAGCTGGTTTGGCTGACTTTTAAGACAGGACAAAATTGGTTGGTGTAGCTGCTTGAAGTTGGTTTTATTTTGCTTGGTTTTGAAGCAGTTTTTTTTAGAATATTGGGTTAGGCCTTTCATATATTAGGAAGAAGACTAAAGCTGATATGCTAAGTTACAGTGACTGTCCTTGCTTGTTGCCATCATATCTAAAAGCACTCTTGCCCACACTATCTAGTTTGAACCAGTTAAGACCATTGGGTCACACATTGGCACATCGGTGAGGCTGAGTGGCTGACCCCTCCATAGGTAGGTGACAAACACTGTATAAGACTGTATAAGACCAGGGACAAGGCAGACTTTTGTCCAGTTGTGTATTCAATATTTTTGGCATCCAGTAAATAGTTAAACGAGAAATATGCAGTCGCCTGGTTCGAAGTTCTAGATTAAAGGACCAGGTTGAGGTTCAGGAGGAACCTTACAAAAACAGAGGTATTGGATTATGGATTATTTTTTAAGTCATCCATTGCCTTTAAGGTTGTTGCAATTTGTAGGAAAAAATGCACTCAGTTATATTTTCGCTCTTACATTTTTAAAAAATATTTTTCTAGGACATTGTGGCTCTACTGTGGCTCGTACAGCATTCTTTGATTACAGTTGTCAGTGTCTCTCTTTATCTGCTCTAAAATGGTTTTTCATTGATCACAAATTTTCATCACTCTCTCTGATTTTTCATTTAGTCTTTGTCAAGCAGTAATGCTATCACTCTACTCCAGTGGTTTCCAACCTTTTTGAGGCCCACAGCAACTTCAAGGGCACGGAGTAACACAAAGGGCAACTTGATAACGCACTTCCGAAACGATCATTTTTATTGAATTAATTCATAATTGAATGTTCTGTCCTACTGATACTTTAGGTGAGAACTGATTTTTAATGATTAATAATTATTCAGAATGATACAACAAAGTAGATGACGGATAAACGTTAATGTGCAGTTATTTATTCCTTTTTTAATATTTCAATCATTTCAATTACAGATGCTCAAAAGGAAAGAGGACAAAAAAAAAATAACAACTTTCACTTTGCAGGAAGTCACGTTTAATTCTTAAGACGCTTTCATGAGTTTCAATTTCATGACCTCTGCACCCTTGTAAAAATGATAAATTATGTTGGAACAAAAAATAATAATAAATTCAATACAAATAAAGTATCCAATTTATATTCATCACTAATTGTGCAGCCATGAAAACAAAAATATATTTTAAACTTAGTAACACATTTTTAAAACAAATTTTCAATATTTTAACTCCATCTTTGCCTTGGCACGGAACTGTTGACACCAACGACATTGTCATTTGTTTGTTCGCCTCTTTAAGAACCTCCCCATATGATAATGCCTTCTTCATATATATCAAAAATTGTGTGTGCTTTTTTACCGGCCTTGCCCAAAGTTGCATTTAACTCGGGGGCCTTTTCTTTTTGTAGTGAGATGCTGGGTGGGTAATTACGGTAGCATGGAAGCTTTTGTGAAAAGTGCTGCAATAGAAATCCATTTGTGCCGCTTTCCCACTGCCACAGTCGATGCGCAAATGAGACGCAGATAGTCTTTTTTTCGAATTAATAAAAAATACAAAGATTATACGTTTTTTTCCCGCCATGTTTGTGTACGTGGGCGGCAGTAGCTCAGGAGGTAGAGCGCTCGTCTTGGGATCAAGGGATCCCAGTTCGAATCCCGGCTTGTCCGTGTTACATGTCGAAGTGTCCTTGGGTAAGACACTGAACCCCTAATACCCCCAATAAGCAGGTTAGCGTCTTGCATGGCTGCAATACAAGGCCGCTATTGGGAAATGTGGCGCACATTGTAAAGCGCTTTGGGAAGTCATTGACTTGAAAAGCGCTATATAAATGAAGATCATTTCATTTCATTTCATTTACGTAGAAACCGATTTTGACTCATTCGCGACGTTGAGGATCGAGGCTATGATTGTTATGCAAATTCACCTCTGCCTCGGGTTACGTCAGTGTTCTTAGATTATCGTACACTGCTAATTTGCTTTTCTTTTCCCGTTTTTGTATATATTTTTAATTTAAATCACTGTAAATGCAATTTTGAAAAAAAATGCAACACAATTTAATCACATTTTAGACGTTGATATTTCGTGATTAGGCCTATCTTTAGAACAGGTACGCAGCCATGTGATAATGTTGCTGCGGTCTTAAGCATGCCCGCGGGCATGGGATTTGCAACCTCTGTTCTACTCCATAAAAACACATGCATGGATGAACATGATCAAAGTTATGAAAGAAACAATCTGTTTTATAATTCAGAAAATCTGCTAAAGTATTTTTTCTTTCACACTCGGTTTGCATAGTAGGGTATCATTAGAACGTACTCAAACAATAATAAGAATAAAAAGCCACCTATGTTTTAAGTTAAAGTAGAGCATGGGAAATAGTGTGACGTTTGGCATACTTTTGGCATTTTGAATGCCAAAAGTAATTCTTGCAGCGCATGTGGAGTAACTCTATAATCCGTCTCGATTGTTTAATTACATTGTCCTCATCTAACTTATATGTCTTATAGCACTTTGGGTGACAAAACTCATTAGGAGGCAACTCTTAAGAATGTATGCACAAAAAAGCCATTCTGTATTTAATTGGCAATGCATTGTGTGGAGCGATTGTCTTTCGTAGCAATAGCTAACGGGGGTTATTTCAGGCGAGCAGATTAAAACTGATTAATGAGGAGACTGGAAAGCGGTTTCAATTTCACTGGTCATTGTGCAAGCCTTTGTTCATTAAAGCAGGTTTGGACTTATATATTTAATTTGCGGAAAAAGGGGCGAAATCGTTTAAGCCGAATGATTCGACAACGCATTTCTGACTGGATTAACTGCAAGTGCCGACTCCGAAGACGCCAAACTTGCACCGCAACGCATTAGTTTAGCATGAGTAGGGTTTGCACGCTAATCCAGGAGTCAACCATTTGGTGTACTTCCGCTTCTTTATGTCAAACGCTCGACACAGTACTAAAAGGTTACTAACACGATTGTCGCTAATGAGGTAAAAGAGAATTATCCATGGTTTTAACAATTTGAAACCCTTTTAAGATCTGTGACATGGATTTGTCACAATACCTCGGGAATAAGGAATAATTCATTAAGTAGCAGACAATTTTTTTTTTTTGTTCATTTAGATTTTCACAGTGAAACTAATACAACCTCATATGTGCTGCTTTACTAAAAAATATATTTAATTTATAATAACTATTCATCTGGTCAAATAAAAACGATAAAAATAAAAACTTAAAAGAGGGAAACACATTTGATGCGACACATAGCAGATCATCTTTGTAAAAGTAACACATGTTTATTTCCTCTTAAAATGTTCAGGTATTTGTAAAATAATTAATCTTTAAAATGAGTAAACTTATCTACTGTCTATCTCAAGCAAATTAGCAATGAATATTTTCCCATTGTAAAATATATTTGGCTTATCTTCTGTATTCAACACTGATTAAATAAGCTCTTTATAAGTCTGATAAATACTGCATATCCTTTTTCATCAAATCAGAAACAAAAACAGACCAGACTATGCCTCACAAAGACCAAGGTGGCTGTGGATCTTTGACAACGCTAGCTGAGAATGTCATGCATGAACTAGTTTGATGCAGGAACAGTAATTACTGTATACAAAGTTGTTCACTCGCAGACACATTTACCAGAAATAACTGGTAAAAAACGACACTATTTCTTGTTTAAATCCACACTTGGTAATCTAGAGACTCAACTCTCACTATACAAAGAATGGAAGCCCTTAACCAATACTTTGTAATTTTTAATAGGCTTGCTGCAAAAAAAACAACAACAAAACTTTACACCTAAGGACAATTACCAGTAGGCGTGGGCGGTTCGATCCAAGTAACGACATTATCGATAATAAGCAAGGGCGTGTATCAAATCGACACTAGTGTCCTAGGATCCATACCTTAATCCTCCACCAATTTCCACAAAGCCCAGATTATCTTTGTGGATAGCACAACCCTTCTCTCTCTCCCAGTGCTCTCAGCATCTCTTAAGTGTATGCCATAGTTTGTAACTGACAACAGGCTCACCCTTAGCACCTCTCCCTACCTGGCCTGCGGCTGCATCCTGCCTGCGAGGCAGATGAGAGGGCCAAATCAATTACAACTATGGTGCTTTAGATGGTATAGTTGACATTTTGACGGACTGGGTGGAAACCTTTTTTGGCCAAAAAAATGATGGATGCCACAAGGCTGTACTTGCCCAAGAAACACCACGGGAAACGGTGCCCCCATGACTGGCTTTGGATCCCACCTTCCTGCCAACCAACCAACCAACCAACCAACCAACCAACCAACCAACCAATCAATCAACCACTAATTTGTTACATTGCTGCTATTTATCTTACCCTATTGGCTTTTGTTCTGAAAAAGTTGTTGAAGAAATATTTTGATTTATTATTTTTATACGATTAAAGTTTGAATTGTAATTATGTTGTAAAAAAAGATACAATATTTTAGCGCCCAAATCCTTGAGCTGTGTTTATAGAAATGATTAACTAAATCGAGATGGAAGTTTCATTCATTCAATGATCATGATATTTCCAAGTAAAAAAGTATTGGTACCTTACTGGTATTTTCTTGGATCGGATCGGTACTTAAATTCCATGAATTCCCCACCCCTGCTGACTGTGTGTCACATGATAAATGTAAATTGCTTTTTAACGCTGAAAGTAGGACTCTTTCAATGAATAGGAGTCAACCTAATTGCAAGGTAGAGGGACATTGCTGCCATTTTCTTTCACAGGATTCAATCCAAAATGTCACAGTCTGATGCATACCTTTTTAATTAAAAAAGGAGGAAAGCGCTGACAAGAAAATGTGCAAAATCAGAGACATCAAGGATGCATTTATTTCCTGCTCTGTTTTTCATCATGCGTCTGCGCTGTATGTGTCGGTTGTAAACGAAGTCGGTGGCCATGTTTCAAGAGTGATGGGTGTGATGTTCCATAAGACTAAAATGACAGGAATTTCCTCGCTTCCACTCAGTCCGAGTAGGTTGACGACCCCCTGTTAAGTAACCAACATCCGTGCAGCATTCAAACAGCGTTGAGTGATTCAAAAACAAAAATCGCTCATTTTGCTGATGTTGACTTTGCCGTCAAAAAACTGTCAATAATATGTTGAATCCATTTCTACATATTTTGAAGTAATGCGTTGTTGTTATAATTGAAGAATCAACCAGTTATAACCGGGAGGGTAAGCACGAAAGAACTGACAAGTAGGGTCGGGCGATACTGGGAATTTTAGTATTGATCCAATCTAAGAAAGTATGTGGTAGTACTGATTAACATTGGGTATACTTAGAGGTGGGTAGCCAAAAATATTACTCAAGTAAAAGTATTGTTACTTCAAAACCATAGTACTCAAATAAAAGTAGTCATCCCACTACTTACTTGAGTAAAAGTAAAAAAATACTAAAAAAATGAAAAAAAAAATTACTGAGTAACTGTAGCAACGTCGTATTTATTGATGTGTTTCAAACAACCAAATTATCAAAGTCTATCGAATTAGCAAAAAAAATGATTACATTTAAAAGTATATTGAAATGATCAACGTAAATACAAGTTCTTTTACAAACAATAAAAATAGTATACATCAAATAAATCAATTAGTACATGTAGCACCAAGTAGCACATTTCAATACTAACAGGCTCCCTCAAGCAGAACAACAGGCTAGCCCATGAGCTCGAACATAGGATAAATTGCATATTGTAGCTGGTGTTTGCCACCCTTTTTTAGGGAAACATGCTTTTGATGTGAGGCTAGGGGTGCTCCTCCTTTTCTATGTTTTCATAGTCGGTATTGCCATACGACATTTTCCATCTGTTTCACCCGTAGACAAAATTTCCCCCACTGAAGTTGAATATGGTCACCTGACAAGGCTGCAACTTTTGATTGGTTAACCATCAAAATAAATGCGTCTTATCGGAGACAGACAGTCGCGTACTTACGTGGACATACCTGTCAACCTGTACGGTTTTGCCGTACAAAGTACGGTTTTTATTCATTTTAAGAAGAGTACAACGTACAAGAAAATCTGTACGGAAAAACGCAAATTTGTCAATGATGGGTACTATCCGGTATACACCGACTATCACAAAACGGCAAATCAATCAAGTCAAAGGAGTTCGCCGCGGAAGCCTCTATCTCGGTATCGTTTTTTTCGTTGCAAACGAAGCGAGCGGTTTGATGCTACTGTGCTCACGCGTCTGCCGCCTGGGGATTTCCCATCATGCATCATTCCGAAAAAAAAAAATATATATATATATATGGTGTAGGATTATTTTGTATTTTGTACGGGAAAATACGACAGTTTGTACGGGAATGGAGCCGTTCAGGTTGACAGGTATGTATTAAGTAACGAAGTAACGACTTCAATGTTGCCTAATGTAGCAAAATAGAATAACTTTTTTTTTTTCTCCACAAATTTACTCAAGTAAAAATCAAAGTGTAGGGATTTAAATATACTCCTAGAATTAGAAAATGTCCCAAAACGTACTCAAGTAAATGTAACGGAGTAAATGTACCCTGTACTACCCACCTCTGGCTATACTATTACCCAAACGCTCTCTCTTGCCACACTCTGCAATATGTTCAAACAAACAAAGCATTGGGAGACCCTCTATAGGACACTGCTGTGTCGAAACAAATGAATGGCATCCACTTGAACCTCCTCCTCGGTGTGAAAAATGGGGTGTTTGTCCACAAGAGTCTCCTGTTGCGACGCAAGCTAGCAGTTTGACAGCCATGTATGTTATCTCGCCGGCACATCGACCCTTAGCTAGAGTGTCCCAGTGCATCAGTGTGGGAGACCTCAACGATGAATCAATTACACAAGAAAAACAATGCCCACCGTTGCCACAAAGACATGTTCTGAAAATATCTCACCAGTGCTGGGTCAGTGGGATTTTCAAGTGAAATTACTTTTATAGTGGTAGATTGACACATTTAACCTTACTTCCAATAATGAATCTGGTCAAGACATAATAACAATATAGTAATCACATAGGTTGTTACTTAAGAAAAGCATATCAAAATGTTCCATTTACGCTAATTGGTAACAAAAAGCAGCTTTCAACTTAAAAAACAAATGGAGACCCCTGATTTATGGAGTTAGGGTAAGTTTTGACCCTTACATATTTACTTCAAGAAAAAGGCTGGAAAAACCAAATGTGTTTTCAGCAATAAAACTTAAATACAAATATAAAATGAAAAGAAGATCAAATCCAAATACTAAATATGTGCACTCTCAAGGTAACAGGTGGCACATGCATGTTTTACTTGCATGTTTGATACACATGGAGCAAATCACTTGATTTATCCCTTCTTCATTATTGCAGCCAAAAGTTACAAGTCGAAGACACAACAATTATATTAGCTAGATAAGAGCAACAACTCTGGTAAAGACTGTCTTAAGAAAGTACAAATTCGCACCCAGGCCATCGACAAACTTTATGTGCAGGCACCTGCATCAATCAGTGTTTTCCATAAGATTTTGTGAGATCCTGGCGGGTCGACAGTCTCAGGGGACCGGAGGGCATGCTCCCCGGGAATACATTTTAAATTCAAACACATCAATCTAGTGCATTTTTAGTGCAAAATCAAGAAGCTAGATCCATGAATCCATGAACGTGTGCCCTTGTAAACTATTGGATCATAAATACTCTCATTGTGAAAGGCGATGACACAGCAAACCAGTCACACCCACAGGCATGGTGAACCAAACAAAAGTTAACGCAAAACCATCTCCTCATTTCATAATTAGACTCAAATGTACTAGTGTTGTTCTGATGCTATACTGTCGAAGGGTATCGCGAGTTAACAGCTGAAATATCTGACATCAGGTTTAAAATTGATTAGTTATAATACTCATATCGATGACTAGGTAAATTACGGTCGCAGAGATCTGGTCTTCTCAATTGGTTTACAGGAAATTATTATAATGCACGACATGAGCAACATTTAGGGCCGTGTCCACTAAAGAGTTTTCCTACCCTGAGCAAAATTTTGCAATTCCTTTGAATGACATTACCATGTTTTTATGCTCTGTTGAAAATGCTGGCAGTGTGACGGGGTGCATCATGTTTTTTTTCTGGTCGCCGAGAGTTCAAAAATGTTTGATTTGGGAAATAAGCGACTCTCGTGAACTTCACATTTTACCCAGCTGTTAGATAGCAGGGTAGGTGAGCGGGAAAAACATTGCAACAACCAAATGTCATCAAGGGGGAAGGGATGACTGACCAATAGTTCTTCTGACCGACAGATACAAAGCACAAATACACAACATGGTGTTTGTGATCATGTATATAATGAAAAGTCTTAATGTTGATTTAATTCATTTGGCAATTATGTGTATATAATAATATGATACTGTATTTTCTAATAGTACAAGTTTGTGAGACTCTGGCAGGAACTAATTGAACTCTGGCGGTCTGCCATAATCTTCCTATTTATGGGAATTACTGTATACATGTATATATGATCTACTTGATTATGTAAATTATTTGGTAAATGGTAAATGTACTTCATTTATATAGCCATTTTCCCATTCACGCACACACACTCACATACTGATGCCATGCTAGGCGCCTACATGTTTATCAGGGGCAGTAGCGGTTCAGCGTCTTGCCCAAAGACAACCTAACATTTAACTCGGAGAAGCAGGGAATCGAACATGTGACCTCTTTGGTCCCAAGACTATTCCTCTACCTCCTGCATTGTTCCACATGGACTACAGATGCAAGGCAATGAGTGGCGGCAGCCCTCTGACTCACATCGTTGCCAGGTTGAAAGCATGTTGTGCGTGTGTGTTATGTGTTGATGCATATTCCCTCAAGGGAAATTCACTTGAATCTGCTCGGACAACTTTGCCTCCATTGACAATTGCCACTGTGAGTGCAGATGACTTCCTGATACTTAAAATGTTACTGGATTTTCCGCACTGTAAGGCACACACCCTCCCAAAAATGTGTTGTCGTTATTTTTTATACATGAGGCACACCAAACTAAAATGACATCAAGACCCATTCAATACATGTATAACCATTGTTCATATTTAAGTGCAATGACTGATCAGTCTGTGTCAAACCTACCGTTATTTTTTAAGTACCGTACTTGAAAAAGTTTTGGCACAGCAGCTGAATGATTTTATATCCAAGAATAATCTTTTTGAAATTATGCCATCAAAATTCAGGGCTAATCACTCTACTGAGACAGCCCTGATTAAGGGAACCAATGATCTTCTGCTGGCAGACTTGAGACTGTGGACCATTATATGTTACTAGAACGGTTGTAAAAATGGATTGGTCTCTCAGAAACTGTCCTCTAATGGTTCAGATCCTACCTCTCAAATAGGATGCACTGTGTTAAATATGTTGAAATGACATATGAGCCGTTTAATGTTACTTGCAGTGTTCCACAGGGTTTAGTATTTGGCCCCCTTCTTTAAGGCATTTATACGCTTCCATTAGTTGTTATTATTTGCAAGTATAATATCAGTTTCCATTGCTACGCAGATGACACTCATCTATATCTTCCGATAGAGGAATCTGCCCTACCAAACTGTGTAAATTTGGAGGCCTGCCTCACTAAGATAAAAGAATGGACGTCACTCAACTTCTTGCGCCTTGACTCTGAAAAGACCGAAATGTTATTCATTGGTCCATCTAAATGCCGTGACTTGTTCTCAAAAACTGCTCTGAACATTGACAAATGTGACTTGACTTGACTCAAAAGACAAATCAGATATTTATGTAACGGGAATTGAACCAGAGGCATAGCACTGTGAACAACGGAAAATAACCAATAGACCATGTGTGATACAGATGACATATTAGGATGCATCCCATTCGATCTCATTATCACAATATGTTTATGGTCCCAAAGGCAAATGATAGAGAATGGAAAAACAGAACGTTTTCCTGAAATATATTTATGAACGCAAACAAAGCATGACAAATCAGACTTTTCCTTTATTTATATCTTTCAAATGGACTTCTTGTGTTTTCCATTCTCTAACATACATTTCTGGCATTGGGAGTAAAACTAGTGTGATAATGAGATAAAGTCGAATGCCTCTTCATATGTCAGCTCTATTGCGGATGTTCTGGTGGTTACGTTTTGGTACCCCCACCACAGGTTACATACAATAGTATTGACTACTGATCAATCATTGCACAAAAAAGGTAGTAATCCCTAAAATCGTATGTAGTAATGCACATGTAAAAAACCTGTATGCATCTACAACCGTATTTACCATATTTTACAGTATATAAGGCTCACTTTCAAATTTCTTGCCAATGCTGTGTTTTTAGTTGCCCCTTAAAGTCCGCAAAACACAGTACTTTCGCAAATAAGGATGCACAATTGGCTCAATGCTAACAATTGATGGTTTGAGAATTGAAACAGATCATTTCAATTGTTGTTTTCTTGCTGAGAGTCTTTCACAACCATCCCCACCCTCGAACCCTTTGCTTCATCTGACGAGACGTGACATTACCTCTGAGTGTCTCGGTCTATCCAGTGCTAAGTCAACTCGATGAACATGTCCTCTAGAAATAAATCGACAGCTTCTCCATTTACAGCCCCGAGGCTTTTACTGCTATTACGTTGTCAGCTCAAATCCATTCCCCCTTCTTCTTTTCCCACTTGTGCTTGTACACTCTTGTCCGGGTTTCGCTTTCCTCACATTTTTTGCTCCGGTGGTCTTGTGAAATGCACTAAGTTACAAAACAGAGGCAAACACAAACACCATATAGCTTGTTTTCATGTCCAGCTATGTCATCTATTGCATCCATTTGTCGTTTAAAATATGATCTAATTGGTCTGACATCAGTTTCCTTTGTATGCATACAGAATAATCCAATTTTGAGTTAAACTTTTTCTTTGCCAGCAGGGCAAAAATTTAGTATTACCAGTTAAATATGTGTTTTGTGTGGGAGTTCTGAGGTCGTGGGAACCTCCTGCGTGGGTTCAAATCCACTTACCAGCCTTCCCGTGCGGAGTTTGTATGTTCTCCCCGTGCTTGCGTGGGTTTCTTTCCGGCACTCCGGTTTCCTCCCACCTCCCAAAACCATGCATTTCAGGTGAATTGGCCGGTCCGAATTGTCCCTTGGTGTGAATGAGCGAGTGAGTTTTCTGTCCCTGTGTGCCCTGCGATTGGCTGGCAACCAGTTCAGGGTGTCCCCTGCCCACTGCCTGGAGATGGCTGGGATGGGCTCCAGCACCCCCACGACCCTATTGACGATAAGCTGTACAGACATTTCCCCCTATGTTCCGATCCGGTGCCTTCGCTCTGGATATATTTATATATATATATATATATATATATATATATATATATATATATATATATATATATATATATATATATATATATATATATATATATATATATATATATATATATATATATATATATATATATATATATATATATATATATATATATATATATATATATATATATATTTTTTTTTTTTTTTTTTTTTTTTTTTTTTTATAACTTTTTTGTTTGTTAATGCAACATCAGTGCAGCCTTATCAGGCTGGAAGGGGGATTACCTCATGTGCGGTCACTTCTCAAGGTTTCTTCATTTTCCTCATGCTGAGGTTTTTGAGTTTTTCATTTACCTCATGTAAGTTTTAGATCAGAGGATGGTGTCATAATAATCCGTAGTTAACAATAGTCAATGCAGCCCTTAGAGACTCCTTGTGATTAAGGGCTATACAAAAACATGACTTGGCTTGACTATGACTCAGATAATAATGAGAGGAAACCGTAACATGAAACGTTCCCTGCTGTTAAATTCGGATGCATACATTCAAGACTTTATTTATGGGTGAAAAATGTTTTCATACTACTGTAATGTAAATGTATGCAAATATTATATACATTGAATGAAGTACCATCCAACTCCCTGGTATACTTATGTTTGAATTATACGAGCGATGTTGGCCCAAAAAAAAATCAATTTATTAATACACCTACAAGGGCGTCTGAAATGTTTTCAGACATCACTGGAGTGTTTTGCATCTACATCGCCATTTTCCCCCGTGCACCAATATCGTGAGAAATTATGGGTCAATTGCCAAAATGATCAAATATGTCTAAGGGCTTTAGGTTTTAATCCAGTTACATATCCTGTTAAGTTAATTTACATAAAAACGGATCGTGTATTTCAATTGTGTTACTTAGCTTGCTTTTTCTATACATAGCGTTGTTATTAATTCTGTTGAAACCTGACAGGAGTAACGTACCTGTCATTTTGCATTTATCATTTCACTGTCATCTTCAGACTCAGACATGGAAAAAACACTGCCAATCTATCAAAGCCCTCAACAAATGACCGAGCTATGACAGACTCACTTGAGTACTTACATGAAGAACATCCCTAATGGCTGTTTTGTTTCCTGTCAAAGATGAAAGGGACAGTGTGTAATATTTGACCACATGATGTCACTGTGCTACTGAACATGAGTTTTGTCCAGCCTTTTACAAAGAAAAAAGGGGGGGAGCAAAAACAAAGAAAAAGGGAATTAAAAAGGCGCAAATGCAAAAAAAGAACAAAGGAAAATGGATGGAAAAGGGAAAATAAATAACAAAGAAGAAAAAGAAAAACATGGATAAACATAAAGAAAAAAAAGAAAAAAAAAGAAAACCATGAATAAAGAAAGATGAAAGGGAAAGAAGGAAAAACTGAAAAAGGATTATAGGTGAAAGGAAAAAAAAAATGGTGAAAAACAAAAGGAAAAAAAGAAAAGAAAAAAAAAATATAAAAGAACCAAAGAAAAAAGGTAGAAAAGGCAGTGAGGAAAGGGAAATAAAATAAGATAGAAAAAAAGACAAAAAAGAAGAATATAAATAAGGGAAAATATAGAAAAAGAGGTTTTTGGATATGTCAGCCCGCTCTAGGTGAGCCCCATCTTATATAAAATAAATTAAATAAATGTTGCTTATTATTCAAATCAATATTGGTTTTCCATTCAAACAATGAGTTTTTTTTTCACCATTAGGATGCGGAAATACAACACACTGCCCCATTTTAAGATCCACTTTCGACTCTTTAGTGTAGTTCATTAACTATAAACACATTGTGCAATTGTCAAGGAAGAAGCAGATGGCCTCAGACACGGGAGAAATCGAACACACGGACAATTTCGCAGTGAGACAACTCTGCCTCCTCTGCGTCGCTCAGTGAGGCTAATAGGGCCGGATCAAAGAAAATCCAGAAACGAGGAGCGAGGTAAGCAACTTTTTCAGGTCGAATAAGGAGAACGTGTGTACGCCTTTGAGAAAAAATGGAAATATGCAGACGAGGAGCAACAGATTGTTAAATAAAACAGCAGAGAGCACTGGAAAATAAAGGGAGCACAAAGGCCCGGAGACGCGCCGGCATCCAAGTGCAAATCTGTTTTGACGAGGGTAAAAGCAAGAGCTGTCTGTAATGAAAGGATGAATAATGGAGAGACCGCGGGGACTCCGGGATGATGCACGACTCTATCACCGCCGCGGCTGCGGGCTTTTGCTTTCTCTGCAGCTAAGGGTCAAATGATTAGCTCAAATAAAATGAAGTGGCTACATTAGGCTCACGCACACTGCACTGCAAGGACGGAGATAGCAGCTTTATTCTCGACGGTGACAATAAACAACGCCTTGTAAGTTTCACAGCCGCCTAATGACAACCGCGGACAAATCATCTTAGCTGACAAGATAGCAGCGTCTTAAATGTTTACCTGTGAGAAAGACATTTTTGGGCGCAATGAATAAAAAATGACCCTTTGACAAAAAAATAAATAAAATAAAAGATGTGGTGCTGTTTGCATAAATATTACTTTTAATTACTGTTTTTTTCCCTCTTATTCTACTATGTGTAATCTGCATTATTATTTGTATTTTGTATTGTATTCCTGGGGGGTATTGGACTAAACCAGTGGTTAGGCTATATCAACAGATGCACTTTTGACCTCCAGAATATTTTTGTTACTCTCCAAGAATAAGGTGTAGTTGCACAGCCTTTACATTAAGGGGAGGAGGCGCTCTCATTGGCGAAATGTTTTTTTTTTTCTTTCTTTTTAAACTTAGAATATTCATTCTTCTCATAGCACAGAGTATGGTATGAGTAGTTTTGAATTAGATAGATCATTTGTAATAATGCAAAAACAAACAAACAAGAATTGTTATGAATACAACTTTAATAGGTCTCAAAAATATTTGCCAGTACTGTAAATACATTAGAATTTAACAGGACTAACATGAGTATTTTTTTCACTTAAACCAAAAACTAACAGTGCAAGAAAAAAAAATTAACATTTCCTAAAAACTTGACTAGATCGCTGAAACTTTTCACTGTACAGTATGGTTGTGAAAATTCCAAATTAATTTAATTCCGTGCAGTTCCTCCGACCACTGGTGGTGGGTTTGTATATTCTAATTTTAGTCAGGCAAGTTTTGGCCACGTAGGTCTGGAAACTAGCCTCCTTACTTGATGAAGGGAAACGTGTATGCATTAGTGATGTATCGTTCATGTCCGTCACGGCTCTTTGAAGTGAATGACAGGAGCTAGCTCCGTTTTAGATGCTTTTTTTCTCTCCTGCAGGGCCAAAATGCTTATTTTTTAGGTCTGTAAGTATTTTAAATATTGATTGTATTTTAATGTATAATATATCTCACAATTAGCTTTTGTTTCCTGTAAGAAATATATTGTTGTTGCGCTAAAAAGTGCTTATTTTTAGATTACAGTTTGTTATGCCGTGTGTTTTGGGGGGGTATTCCTTGTTGCTTTTCTTTAAAATTTCTTTCAAATTTAGAATTTCAAATGCTTGAGTCTAATTTGTTTTTTTCTTGGTTATAATAACCAATAGAGTACCGATATTTGATAAATAAATAAATACTTACGTGTTTACTTCATAGGTTTCGACTATTAAAGTACCTTTTTGGACTGCAACCCCACAAAAAAAGAGGGATTACACCATATCCCACCACAAAACCCTGTTTCTAAAACGATAAGAATGTTTGTCAAGAGAAGCCAGCCAGTGTTCTTCCCCTCCAAATTACATTTTGATAAGACTGGAAACTCCTGCTCTCCATTCAACCTCAAATGCTTAAAACTGCACCACTAAATAATCAAACTTTAATTCTTGATCACATTGGCAGTTTGGTAATGTGGCAATCCTGAATCGGTGTCGGCTAACAGAGCCGCTGTTCGTTGAGAAATAATGAAACAGTATTCTGATGGTCCTAAACGATGAAATGAGTCGCTTCCACGCAAGCACTCCCATGCAAAGAGGATGTTAAAATATGCGTCCAGCTGCCCTAGGATGCCTGTATCAAATTACAAATACCACTATTGGCACAGTGCACAGTGATGTGTAACCTCTTTCCTCCAGGGAAGCATCCAGGCACCGGATCCTGGCCAATGCTAGTCTAGTTTTGGACCAGGGTGCCGATGCGCTCTTTGCTGTCGTTCCCCCTCACTGAACCGGGAAACTTCCACCTCCTTATCAATTATTATCACGTTTCGTCTCCCCGCATGAATTAATTCCAAACAAGTCGAGCCATCCCCAATTATTAATAAACATGAATGACTCTTTTTGATGTTTACAGCACCTACTTCTAGAACGCATTAACGAAACTAGGGTTCCCAACGTGGTGCTTGCGGGCACCAGGGTGCCACTGAATGGTGTTGAAAATGATTCACAAGTGCTGGGTCATTGTGACTCATCGAGTAAAGTTTTTTTTTTTTTGGGTGGTTGATCAAGTCTACTTAACCCTACTTCCAATAATTTACCTGGTCGTAACACGATATGTTGTTATGTTAGAAATGTATATTTCAAACTGGGTGCCTTTTGTGCCAAAAAGTATCATTCAGCTTGAAATAAGGTTGGAAAACCCTTATAAGAACCCTCATTTTGCAGCTGCAGTAGAAGTAAGATTTTGGGCCCGGGCACGAGGCCCGGAAAATGTCAATCCTTAAGTCAAGGCGGGATTCTCTCCCGCAGTTTTTTTTCCCTATTTTATTCTTATCTATTGTTTTTTTCGTGGAAGTTCTGTACAGCATAAATTTGCTTTTACTCAAGTAACTATTAGATGACTGCTTTTTTCTTCTACTTAAGTGATATATTTCTGAAGTAATAGTACTCTAGCATCGAAGTAATACAATTCAGATAAGTCTTTAATAAAAAAAACATGCTTAACAAACATCATTTTAGATAGATAGATAGATAGATAGATAGATAGATAGATAGATAGATAGATAGATAGATAGATAGATAGATAGATGGATGGATGGATGGATGGATGGATGGATGGATGGATGGATGGATGGATGGATGGATGGATGGATGGATGGATGGATGGATGGATGGATGGATGGATGGATGGATGGATAGATGGATAGATAGATAGATAGATAGATAGATAGATAGATAGATAGATAGATAGATAGATAGATAGATAGATAGATAGATAGATAGATAGATAGATAGATAGATAGATAGATAGATAGATAGATAGATAGATAGATAGATAGATAGATAGATAGATAGATAGATAGATAGATAGATAGATAGATAGATAGATAGATGCTTTATTCATCCCCGTAGGGAAATTCACACTTCCAGCAGTATGCTTGTGTTGAAAATAAAACAATAATAAAGTAAAAGGAACATAATACGTAAATACCCAATGTAACGTGTTGATATAGAGTATTTAAATAGTGCTACATAAAATACACACTGTAATAAAAATTGGGTAATATGCAATGTGGGGTTGTGGTTTAATGTGGGCTTTTACTCCCCCGGGTGGAGTTAAAGAGCCTCATGGCATGAGGAATAAATTGTCTCCTCAATCTGTCCGTGGAACAAAACTGTGACAGCAGTCTGTCGCTGAAGCTGCTCTTCCGTTTGGAGATGATCATGTGTAGTGGATCTCCAAATCACTAAATCCAAAGAAGTTTTAATCGTCTGTGTCACGGCCGAAGATGTGCCGCTTCCTATTTCCACCTTTGCATTGCTTACGTCAGTCTTCTTTTCCACTTCTTGCCAATAGCTTACATGGTGTACAAACGTCCTGCTTTTCAGCTGCATATTTCACTATTTGCAGCTTGTATTCTGCAGAATCTGATTTTGTTTTCGGTGCTATTTTGTTCATTGTCATTTCGCTGCACTTAGACAAAATGCGCACTTAGTCGCCAAAATGGTCCGGAGAAAAACAATATGCATGCATGACAAAAACAGTAGAATGACAAACACACGACACGACATGAGCCTTCTTACGTCTTATTGTCCTGTATCTGCACCTTGACTGTAGTGTGTTGAAGTATCACTGGAGCGGGCGAGTGATATCCTGGACTTTTGTGTTTGCAAATGATGGACTGTTTTTTTTAAGTCTTAGAGGTTTGGTGTGGGTAGGCTGATGATTTTGGCTACAGTGCAAGTAATACGTGCGAGCTGATAATAGCAACAGCAGTTGAGGTAAATTGAATGTCCGTAGTATGTCCGTGATATGTTGATCAAAGGTGAGTTTGTTATCCAGATCCAGATCATATTTGAGTGTTTTTCTAACATGTGGAGCAAAATTGCATTTTGGCATTAGCCTGACAGTAACATATGCTGAAAATCACGTGACATGATTAGCAAAAGCTAAATTTACATCATCAGTAATCCAACAGAAGGTCAAAGTGCATTTGCAGCCAAATATTGCTCTATGCCGTATGTACACTTTTTCAACTTGGCACTAATCCTTCATTCGTAGAGGTCACTTGAGGCAACAAACACAAAGAAATGGCGCTGATAAGAGCGCAGTGCGGTACTCGTGCACCTGATCCGCATTCATTTTACGAGTATGAGCGCTAAGTTAAGAAAGCAGACAGCCGAACGTTAAGCGGCGGGATCGAAGGAAGGTGATGGGAGGGAAAAGTGAATAATGGATCTTGACACATCAAAAGGTGTGCTGGAAAGATGGATGTAAGCGCCGATACAAACAGACAGCGACAGGAGACAGTGACTTGATGACACAAACAAAGAGACTGCAAAGATGAGGGAGTTAACACCCTCCCCCCCAAAAAGACAAGATTAAAGAGGTAAAGATGAAAATAAAAAGAAGGAACGGAAGGACAGATAACCAGGCTTTCCCCAATGCATTTACATTACTGTATATTCAGAACTACAGTATAAGGTGCACCGGGTATTAAGGCACACAAATAGTCTTGTGTCATATAAATCTTATAAATAGGGCACGCCCGGACTACAAGGTGCATGAAATTGAGACTATAGAACGAGCTACAATGCAACCTTATACAGTGGCTCTTTTATACACTCAAGGCATACATCAGTGCAATCATTAATAAGTAAATATGTCTTAATGATTAAAATCGCAAACATATTTAAATAATATGCGATGAGAAAGCAATTACCAAATCGCAGAGGTGAGGGTGCCGGATGACTTTTTTACTAGACCGTCAGAAGTCAAGATGAAATACACAAAGGCATTAGAAAATGTCTCATTATCACGCAATTTTTATTCAAGGTGTACTGATTTGCATAGTGCATTCTGATAGGTTTCTTCTTTAACTGTGTGTCAATAACCTCTTGGTTTGATATGTATACGTACATACAAAATTGTATTGTATTTGTTTTGATTTTCTGATGAATTGCATGTTTTTATTGTCATTGAAAAAAATATACGACTGTCAGAATAAATAGGCAAACATATTTACAACATTGTTCTTAGAGACTGGCCCAAGTTATAATAATACTGCAAATGAAAATAATAGTGCATCGTAACAATAGCTCAATGAAAAGAAGTGCAGTGACTCTTAGCAGAAACAGAAATCCCTAAACAAGTCACAAGGTACATATTTTTCAGTTTTGTGCACTCATCTTGGGTGATGATGGCCCTGGAGAAGAAGCTTTTTTCAGACATTTGCAACATTGTTGACGCAAATGTGAAAAAGGGGAAAAACTGTTTAACCTATCTGAATGCACTATGCAAATCAGTCTTTTTGTCACTCTAAAAATAATCTCCCAATGAGATGAGTTATAATACCTTTTAATATGTCATCTTTACCACTGGTGTGTGCCCTCACTGCCACCAACCCAAGTTCAAACACGGTTGTATACAATGATTTGGACCAGTGATATTTCACCAATTGATTAATCATTGCACAAATATGGAATTTTTAGACACACGCGGCTATAAATACTACATACATTTACTTTAGTTCCAGACAAATGTTTACTTATTTTTTCCTCAAAATATTTACCAAAATGTTTGAACATAAACATCAAAGCGGCGCTGCCATGAGCGGCTGACTTTCCAGCAGCTCCCCTGTTATCTCTTACTTTTTGTGATTTTTTGTTTTATTGTCTGCTTCTATCTTCGGTGTTTTTCTTCCCGTTTTGACAACTACACTATGGATTACTTCTATCCTATGGACATGGGTTTTAGCGCACAAAAATTTGTTTATTTAAGGAATCAACTCCTTGCCCTGAAGAATTCTCGTGCCGGCGTGATGAAGGGGCCTATCGTGGAGGAAGAACCGGAGCTAGCTAAGCGGCTAGCGGCGTTACAAGTCTTCGGTACCATCCGCAATCATGGTAAATGCGACCCCACTACCAAATGAGATCAACGAGTGCTGGTGGAAAACATCGAAGCGCACAGGGAGCGCAGTTGCTGTGTTTTGCGGAAACGTGGCTCACGTTTAGCATTCCGGACTCTAATGTGTAGCCACCCGGAGCCACCCGGAGCAATCCGCGTTGCTATACAGAGACACGAAAGCCTACGGGAATCGGAGAGGAGACGGACTCGCTAACATGAGGTGGTGTATCCCTGGACACAAAGAAAAAGATTTCCATCTGCCGCAGGGATGTCGAACTTTTGGACTGGCGTGTGACGTCATCCACTCCGCTACAAGCACCCCTAGGGCATCATGTTAATCTGTTAATAAACAACGGGGTAGACTGCTGGAAGTGTGGATTTCCCTACGGGGATGAATAAAGTTTCCATCTATCTATCTATCTATATATCTAAATATGAGCATTCACACACATTTTAAACCAGATTAGTCACTAGTCGGTAGTTGGGAGTGTTTCATTTTTGGGGGAAACGTATATTGGGATCTGTCACTGGTGGCATACATTGCAGATTTTTGCAAGAAATTGCACTAGTCCCAACTGATTTTATTATTTCCAAAAATATCTATCACATGTTCAAACATATAAGGAGATTGCATCCAAAATATTTGATTAAATCAATATTTTTTTTTGTCATTTCTTATTTTATAGTTCACTTTGCAAACTTTGTTACAGATCACAACAAGTTAGTCCTTATGAAACCTGGAATTGTGTAACACTAAACATATCTTAACCGGGCCCCAAACAAGAATACGGTGCAACCTAGTTAAGGTCCTGTAGTCCTGTATTCCCAATGGCCTTAGAAACCTGATTTTTGACCAAAATAATGTTGACGTAAATATTAGAATGTTCATTATATTTATCAATAGTACAGCAAAAATAATAGTTCCTTTCACATGTATTATATTCTGTCTTGCAATTCCTTCCAAAATGTATTTCAACTCAATACCAGCCTTTCAGCGTAGTTTCAACCCGCTTGTAAGTTCTGCACTGTCTAAACTGGATGAGGAAGAAACTGGAGATTTTGCAATAGTGTTTGTACCTACAAGAAAAACTATCTTGAGCTTCCCCAGGCTGGAAAAGTTAGAGCATAAATAATTCTGCACCCAACAGAGCTATGCTAGTATCTTTGGGGCAGGTGTTTTCCACTTTTGGAACATACTGTCTCTAGAGCACTTATATGTCTATAAACTCATGTATTTTTTTTTTTTTTTTTCTCAAATTCAGATTAACACTCTCCTTGCAACATGTTTACACTTTGCTCAGAGTTCATTTGTGTAAATTATTTTCCGCAACGGCTGTGAAGTCGCGCAAAGACTAGGCGCCATTAGCGAGATGGCAATGTCAATTTGCAACATTCCCGCCCACACCAGACGCCATTTTTATAATCGGTACAAGTTGTGTTCCCTATCACGTTACCATTCAAGATGGCAAAATCAATGAGTTTTTATATCTACATAATGTACGTGAGAACTAATGCACTCCAAAAGAAGATACTATGCAGTACTGTCATGAGTGTGACACCAGTGCTAAAGAATATATCACCACCCGCCAGATGTGAACACATAGTATAGAGCAGAGCTGGGATAACTACGGGCCAGATGAGAACCACCTGCATATTTAATCTGGCCTGCGAGACATGGCTGAGGGAAGCAAACGAGAAAAATAAACCGCATCATGTCAGTCAATGACCTGTAGCTTTAAGATTTAGTGATAATGGTGATGTACAGAATAAAACATTAAATTTCGTACATACCCTTGCATAATCCACATGTTGTACCAGTCCTTTCATATACACAAAGATTAATCATGTCTAATGCCCAAAAAACACTTTGATCTAGCTCTATTGCTTATTGAGTTTTTTCAATGCAAACTCAGTACTTAAAAGAGAAACTTATGCTACTTTTCTTTAACTTTAAAAGAGGATACGCCTCAATCAATCAATCCATTGATCGATCAGTCAATCAATCTTTTTCAAACTAAAAAAGTTTGATTTCGAAGGAAATGTAACATTTTTATGTTTCCCCTTATAGTCATGGAAACACGATAAAACAATTGTAGTAACATAAGATAAATTTGTCCTGAAGTCCAAATAAAGGTCTTAATGATGTTTCCATAGCCAGTTCTTGTCAGGACAATCATGCCGCAAGATAGTTAATTACAATACACAAACAGTCCAAATGCTGATGTACACAGCACATTCACAGGACACAAAAGCAAAACCCAGAGAGAAAAAAGCATAACAAACAAACAACAACAACAAAAAAAACATAGTGAGATAAATCTACCAGGGCGCTTCAGCGAGACCTTTACCATCATTTCTCCCGTCAGCTTCCACACAGACCACTTGCGTGGTTTTCATTGTTTTATGTTCTTCTAACAAGAATGAATGGGGTTTGCGGCAAGACAAATATTGCGTATTGCCAATGTGTGTACGACGAGTCGGCGGTGCACAGCGGTATGACAGATGGCGGACCCCTTGCTAAGAAGAAGAGAAAACCAAGGGGACTGATGTGTTTCAAGCCCAAATGTGACAGCGGTATATGTTCAAAGTACTCAGTGAGACCCCGCTGCTGTCACTTGTAACGGAATGAGCAAATGTTTACAGCCAATCACACAGCGTGACAACATTTAGAATGTTTTTCGTTGTTTCAGTCCCCCCCCCCATCCCCATAGTTTTCTAATAAGCCTGTTTTGCATCATTTGTGTTGCTTTTCGCTTACATCCAACAAACACAGTCAGCCGATTTGTCCTGATATGGTGATTGGTGTTTGCTCAACGGCACTAGAAACCTGTCACATACACTGCTCTCGTGGCCTTTTTTTAACAATACCTTAAATTGCTTGAATTTTAACAAACAGATAAGGCACCATGCTGTCTATAAACTATTTTAGTGTGATTTTCTTTGTTGCTGTCCAGTACGAATTGAGCTAGCAGGAAATACACAAAGGAAACCTATACTTTTTGAAATGTAAAGATTTGAACAGAGCCCCGAAAGTCGACTGCAAGATCTCTATGAATAGAAGAATAGGCCTTAGGGAATCAAAACCTATAACGTGTCCCACATTTCAAATAATCAAATCCAAATATATTCATACCTTTACATATGAGCACCTCTAAACACAAAAAGTTTTGATACGCGAGATGTATTTGAAACAAAAATCTTGCCCAAGTTACGAGCATTCCCAGAGGCCACCACTAGACACTGTTTAACGCTCAAGGCAGCCCACCAGTACCATCAGCTTGCCCCACTTTGCCTTTACTTTGCCTTTACTGCACAGTTTGTCTTTATAGTATTGCACCTCCTTTTTGTGGCCCCTACCATGAGTCCTGGGAAGGGTAATGAAAAAAAGGAGTTGGATATCAATTGAAATGAAGCAGGGGATAATAGACAAACATGAGTGTGGTGTTCGTGTGAATGACTTGTGAATGACGTGACAAGCAGATACCGAGACAGAGAGCAGAAATACTGTCGTTCTACAAGGACCGAAAGCTTGTGGCAGCTTGGGGTTCAACCGGAAATTGATTTCAAAGGTAGTCATTAGGAGGACTGACTCTGCGACTACACTTTTGGCTTGAGGAAGCAGTGAGTGCAGGTTACAAAGTCGCAAGAGTTTTTGCAGTGCCTCGCTTCATTAAATTGAAAGTAGGAAAATAAAAAATATTATGCTGTAAACCAAATTGTGTGTACAGTATATTCATTTTAAGTTACATTCACTTTTATTACAAGTATAAACTAAGTGCATCATCAACGCATCATCAACACTCCCTCGTGTTCCGTCAATCTTTGTTGGCAGATAATTTGAGGTAACTTACCTCATTTCCTTTTTTTTTTCGTCTATCTTTATATCAGCAATTATAGAACAGTAAGAGAAATCTATACAAAACATATTAAAGCAGATAGTAATTAAGATGTGCTACATTATTGCACTACGATGTAATTTTGATTTATTTTAAACATATTTTTATTCAAATATTAGCTACAAATTGTTGACTAGGGAGGACATATATTTCTGTTCAATGCAGTAAGGATATATTTTTTTTTAACTGCAATTGTATTGTCTAACTTGAGTTGTTGTACTGACATAAAACACACACAAATACTCAAACACAATGACAACCTCATTAAAATTCTAAAACATAAATCATGACGGGGACAAGAGAAAGCCTGTGAGGAAAAGCAAAATATCCAAATGTTGCAGCACTGTAGATAGGGGTTTTGCGTACGAAATTAAATGTGAGAAAATAGTAAGAATGTGAATTATTTACTTAAACCCTCCAGTCACATCCACCCGACAGGTAATTTTGGAATTATTACTGGTTTATGTAAATTACATCATCATAAGTAGGTCTAATTGTATTCTGCCACATTTGCATCAAAAATCACAAATGTATAAATATCCCAATTATGGGAGTTCTCTCTGAAAACCTGTCAAGGTTAAAACTTGAGATTGTAGTAGAACAAAGAAAAGAACACACTCTGAGTCGTAAACATGGGTTTTTGATAGCCCCTTCTATTGGAGGTACGTGCTTCCAGAATTGGCTTAAGGAAGAAAACGCTCCTCCTTTGTCAGGAATCTCATTTATTGTAATACACAGGAAGGAACCTACACATCTGATTGGTTTGGACAGGAATCTCATATTTAAACACAGTGTATAATGTTGGTCGCTAGATCTCGTGCGAGTAAATTAGAAATAGGGATAGTGAAACTTTGTAAACACAATGCGTCCGTGAGAAAAAATGCAAGCTTTCGAGCGGCTTGAAACGTGTGAGTCAAACTCTCCCAAAACCGAAACTTTATAAGAAGAATGGAATGTGGGAGGAAAAGCCATCTTTTGACCTTAGAGGTGCTTTCCTCTGAACACTAAGTGAAATCGTAAAACCACACACTTATTGAGCACTATAGAAATATAAATGTATAATGATAAAGGAAGAGTATAGACGTATATATTGGATAAGAGTATAAAGTGTAGTATAAAAGCACATTTAGACCATGTCTTACAAAACCAAAGGCGGACAAATACATAATAATGCCGTGGTCTGTTATGAGCTGTTTGTTATTTGTGTGTGTGTCACCTTATGTCTGAAAACAGCATTATGCATTGCTATGTGACAAACACATATGTGTGCACTTAATTGTCAGCATTGATAAAAAAGAAAAAAAATGGAATCGCTTTGGTGTTTGTGTTTAACAGTGTAAATACAATGTCTCAAAATAGATTTGCTCTGGTATTGTTGTTTCAGCAGCAGCGTAAAAGCTTGAATTTAATAGACAATCCACACTTTATTGTTAAAGGATGGCACATTTAACAAAAAAGACGAGTGGGCAAATCCTATGTATTTAGCGGAAGTGCTCAAAGCGTCCAAAACACCATAGTTGATTTCGCATGAGTGTTGAGAAAATGTATGTACATGTTTTACTGTATACAGTGATTCAGTAATGGTTGGGGATAACATGTGTGGAATTAAAAAAATTAAAATGTCTCTCACCTTATCATTAGTTTTGTATGGGCTTTATCCAAGGCAACCGCAGAAGCACTTTTTGGAGGGACGGTTCTAGCTTGTTTTGACTTAATCTAAATATAGATATTGCGCCAGTTCCGTGTTAGCAAGCTAAGCTATGGTGAGTCATCATGGGAGAAAAACAAGATGGCTGTTTTGACTTCAGAACGTACAATTCATCTGTAAGTAAAGTTTAACTTTTATGTGTAAATTGAGACTGTTTTGCAGTACTGGGCTCATTTGTCTTATGGATACAAGATTAAAAATGACGCATGAAAAGGCATTGGATTGATCTCTATAACGCACTATTTATAGTCATGGTACGAGAAATGTTAGAGTATAGAGACCTTTTTGACAAATGGTTTGGATATGTGCAGCCATGCGTTCATTCAAAGAACAATGCAGTTCTCTTCATTCATTTCAGAATTACCGTATTATTTCCCACAATGCCTTTGTCATCTGTCAGTTCAGAATGCACTTCGTAAAGATTTTGCAATTCAGCTGTACCACAGACCGGTCTAATGTCTGACAGTATTCTCACAACCTATCGCAATACTACCATCAACAATCTGGTTCCGTGACTATAAATAGTTGTTAGAATTCAGTAATGTCAACACTGTGATCAGTGTTTGACACCCGCTGCATCCCATGTTACCCAATACTGATCAGAAATGTAGTCCGACTAATAAATCGAAGCAGAGCGACAGCACGTTTTTATTTATAGTGCAAGGCTAGCTCTTAAAGTAGGTTCAATTTCCTGTGCTTTGAAGTTCAGTGTGCCTTGTTTATTTCAACACATATACCACAAAAGACAATTTTCTGAGGTTTTTCATTTTAATAGGGTGCACCTTATAAAAAATGTGGTATATATAGAACCTTCACTGATTTGCAGGTTTTGAATTGAATTGTCTAAATTGTCTTTGATATCAACGTGCCTTGCATTGTGTTCTGCAACAGGAAGCAAACAGCAAATACTATCACGGGGGAAGGTTGTATGAGTATGTGTTGGGTGGGCATGACTGACATTCTGGTGCATCATGTCAGTCAAACAACAGGGCAAGCACACTGAAACCAACTGAAAAGCACGGCGAAAGGTAGCTTTAAGAGGCTTCTTACATTTAAAAGAAATTCATCAAGGTCAGAAGAGTGCAAATAAATGGTGATCATTAGCGGGTGCTCAGTGGATTATTATCCATTTCCGGATATAACTGAGGCATTGTCAGGAGAGAGGTCAATAGCGGTGCCGCAAGTCCGGCCTACTGCAGCTATCTAAAGCTAGCGTGCAGCTAGCCAACCGCTCACTTAATCGTTTTCTTACACTGAAAGGAGATTCCCACTAATTTTGTTATACTTTTGTATTATGTCAATAAAAATCATTCATTTAAATGAAATTCTGTATTCTGTCTTTTTCTTTGTAACTTTCTAGTTATTTTATTACGGCCAAATACTCTCAGTCGGTAAGAATAACGGATTTATCACATTTAAAAGGGGGTTCTCCTCGTTAACTTTGATAACCGAGGAATTACTGCAAATGTGAAAATAGTATAAATATACATCTTCATTTGGTGGGACGGAGTAAAATGCCTGAAGGGCCTTAAGCTGCAGTCAGGCCATTATTTTGCTCACCCCTGCTCTAAGATATAGCCCCCAGGGCTGCATTTCACACACCCGCAACAAGGAATCCCCAAGAAAATCGAAAGGGGTGTCAATGAACCGACTCTTAACGGCATCCTACAAAGCAATAAGCAAGTCACCAGAACAAAATAAAAGCAGGTATTGAATGGCAGTTAGAGACACTAACTGCCATCGAGCGACTAATGATGCCCTGGCTCAACGAGGCCCGGCTCAATGAGGCCCAGCTCCATGATGCCACTGCTTTCACAGGTTCCCATTTCGATTAGCACCGACAACGGAAACAAACATCAACAGGCGACTGAACAGCGTCAACAGCCTAGCATGCCGAAAGGCTGACAACTCATTGACTTGCGTGAAAAAAACGGATAGATAGAAATAAACAAATTGAAGTTGAGTTGTTTTTAAAAAGAGTGTTGTTATTAATAAGTGCTTACTTAAACTCTAATTGGCTTTTAAAAAGAATACATAAATTTAAAAAGTTGATTATTTTGCGGAACTGTTTGTTGCCTTCTAGCAAAACAAAACTGACAGGCACGTTATCATTTCCCCTATTATTTGCATACTATTTAAAAACAAACAAAATGTTGTTTAAAAGCTTCCGGAGAAAGAAAAATAATACAGTGAAATTCAGGAAACGTGGTGAGGGAATTTAAAGCTATTGTCTTAAAGATAAACTGAACATCATTTAGCGTTTCATTTTCCTTTTGTTATTTTTCTTTTGATTAATTAATAAATTGTCAAGAACACATGGAAAGTGCCTGAAGTGAAACAATAAAAAACACAACCTTATTATTCATAAAACATTTTTTCACACATACGTTGTCGACAATGTTCACTTCTTTTCTCATCTGAAAAATGCAAAAAATGTGAGTCAAACAAGATCTTTTTTACACATGTCTATAGATGTATAGTTGGTCAGTCAGTCAGTCAGGCAGAATTCAGATTTTATTATTGAACACCAGCAAAGGAGATTTTATTGTATATGCCAGTTTTTTATTTCGACGATTGTTGCGCACTTTTTTCATTGTTTTGACTGGTGGGCTCAGGAGTTTAAGTGCTGGTCTTGAGATCAAGAGGACGCAGGTTTGATTCCCGGTTCATCTCTGTTATATGTCGAAGTGTCCTTGGGCAAGACACTGAGTCCCGAATGCCCCCGATGAGCAGATAATTTGCCTTGCAAGGCTGATGCTGATAATGGTTAGTTAGTGTGTAAAAGGGAAAAGTGTATAGCGCATTGTGCTTTGGGATGTCTTTATTTACATTTACTATTATATCATTGACACTTTTGGCCAGTCATATTGCTGCTCTTTATTGTGGATCTGCTTTTGTAAACCCAGGAGATTAAATAAAACGAAACAGGTTGGACTTTTCTTATCTGAAAAGTTCTTTCCCTGTCCTTGCAAATTCAAAATCAATTGGATGGCCTTGATCAGTGGTAGTGGATGAAAACAAGAGATTGCTATGTTTAGTGTCTACTAAAAGACATCTCATCTCATCTCATTAGCTACACCGCTTATCCTCAGTAGGGTCGCGGGGGTGCTGGAGCCCATCCCAGCAATCATCGGGCAGTGGGCAGGGGACACCCTGAACTGGTTCCCAGCCAACCGCAGGGCACACAAGGACAGACAACTCACTCGCTCATTCACACCTAGGGACAATTTGGACCGGCCAATTCACCTGAAATGCATGTTTTTGGAATGTGGGAGGAAACCGGAGTGCCCGGAGGAAACCCATGCAAGCACGGGGAGAACATACAAACTCCGCACAGGAAGTCTGGAGCTGGGTTTGAACCCACGCAGGAGGTTCCCAAGACATGAACTGTGCCGCACATGCGCTAACCACATGCGCTAACCACTGCCACTAAAAGACATATTTATACATTTATATATATATATATATATATATATATATATATATATATATATATATATATATATATATATATATTTATTTATGCATGTGGTTAGCGTGTATGTGGTACAGTTCTGAGGTCATGGGTTCAAATCCAGCTACTAGCCTTTCTGTGCAGAGTTTGCATGCTCTCCCTGTGCTTGGGTTTCCTCCGGGCACTCCGGTTTCCTCCCAAATTCCCCAAAACATACATGTTAGGTTAATTGGCCGAACCAAATTGTCCGTAGGTGTGAATGAATATATATATATGTATATATATATATATATATATATATATATATATATATATATATATATATATATATATATATATATATAAGCTGATAAGCTGTTAAGTCTTAATACAGCATTTCCCAATATAAGCATAACATGAACTTGCATAAAATAACTACATAATACATTATAATACATGTCGAGTACAGTGTGTATTGTCAGAGAGCATTTCTTTTCAAATAATGTTCCAAAAAAATAACAACGGAAGGGTAGACTGTTGTTTTTGTGACCCACATAAATCCTTCTTGGCATGCAGAGAGTAAAACATTGATATGGCAGCCGCGTCTCTTTGCTGTGAAGTGGATGTGCAGTCTGCCTTGCAATGATGCCATTGAAAATCAGGATACGTCGGCATTTACCCCACCCACCTCCGATGCACCATTAAAAAAAAAAAAAAAAAAAAAAAAAAAGCTTCATGTCTCCATTAGTCCCCAGTTACATTGCAGTCCACTTTTAAGAAGAAAAAACGACCTTCTTAATAGAATGAATCACCTTAACAAATAATGAAAATATAATTTCACAGAATAGAATTATAATTCCGTGAATATATGCCTGTAACATGGGCAAAGCCCTGTAAATGTTCAAGGGCCTATTTTCCACATGAATTCAAGTGCATCTGGCCTGATAAATGCATAAAGATGATTGTGCAATGCCTGGAGATGAGATCCTAAAATTAAAAGGTTAGGGTTCCAGTCAATTAATATCCAAAGCAGCGTATGCGTCCATTTAATAAAAAAGGAAAATGAGGGCGCTATTAGTTCTGCCTTTTTATATAAGTTCAAATACCCGTTTCATTTAACAAAACAGCAAATTGAAAAAAAAAAATGTGAACAAGGTAAATGAACACGGCAGCCACTAATTGCTAACTGCAATTATACTTAACTGTGTGCAACCAAAGTAAAATTGCATATTTACTTGTGAGTGCTGTTTTTTTCCTTCAACGTGACTAATGGGAAAAATTGTAATGTCACTTGGCACGCCGTCATGACAAATTAAAAACAATCGTAAAAGGTTCGATTGTGTAGATCACAGGCCCTATATGCTAACAAGCCCGCCGGGCGTGTTGTCATAAATTCCAACTTCACACTTTCTCCCATCAAATTGTGTGGACAGACAAAACAGCACAGCCTTATTAAACACAAGGCCCGTAACAGGGCCAATTGTTTCTATTAAGGACATGTTATACATATTGCAAAATTACTTGATAATAATGACAACATTAATAATACAACATTTTAGAAATAAGACTTTATATTGCAATGTAATAATGCCAATGATAATACAATTATCCTTATCACTCCAACTCGTACACTAAGTCAACTTGACCGCCCAATTGCAAAATATAAATAAGGCCAGGGTTGTCCACACCATTGCCCAAGAAAATCCAATAGTATGAAAAGTACAGTTGGGAAGTTGAGCTGACCTGGGATCAAGATGGCGCAGGTTTGTATGTCGGAGTGTCCCTAATGCACCTGATAAGCAGGTAGTTGCATGGTTGACGCCGCTGTCGTTGTGTTAGTGTGTGTGAATGGATAAGTGTGAAGCACATTATGAAGGTTTTGCGAGGTCTTCAGTGACTTGAAAAGTGCAAATCGTTTACCAACATTCCAACAATACCCCAGAGAAAATATTGTCCTCAGCCCTACAGAGCACACAATGTGCACTGAGTTATATTTTCAGACGTATTATTTTACATTACACAGCACTAAGGAGTGTTAGTCAAGTTTTGCACGACAAGAAGTTACGCCCCTCTGTTTTTGTATGTATTTATTTATTTTTAATTCAACACTGAAAAGTTAAGGCATTACCTAGTGAAGAAAATAATGTGACACATTAAAATGTAAAAAAAAAATTATGAGTAAAAAATAAAATGTGGTAACAAATACTTGTACCTTTTTTACAAAAAATCTCATGGACCGAATAAAGAAAGATGAGTAATGGACACAGCTCAGAAGATCATTGGCTGCTCTCTACCCAGTCTAGAGGGCATTGCCATAAAGGACTCTTCCCACAAACTCTTGAACCTTTTGCCCTCTGGTCGGCAATATAGATCCCTTAAAACAAGAACAAACAGGCTCAGAGACAGGTTCTTCCTCGGGGCCATCACCACCCTAAATGTGTTCTCAAACTGAGGTACACATATCTTGTAACTTATTTTTTTTTCACTTTTAAATGTTGTTTTACATAAGTGTGAAAAATATATTCTTTGTGACTTGTTATTGTTGCTAGGTGTTTTCAAAGACTTCAAAATCAACAAGTTGGTTATGGAAAATAAACGTTTATGTATCTGTAATCATTTCAGGTATTCGTTTTTAAGAATTAGAAACTATAATGAAATAATAAAAACACCTTAAATGAACAAAATTGGAAATCAATGAAAAAATAAATGTTTTTTTTTAATTCCCTTGAATATCCCTTTAATTTTTTTTTTTTATATTCAAATTTGACATTCAACCTTTTAAATGTTATTTTTTTATTTTGTAGTGAAATGTATCCAAACAAACATAATAGAAATATTTGGTTTTATGAAAAAAATAATTAAATACATAAATACATAAAAGCAAATATTCTGTGTGCATTGTTAAAAAGGATAAAAATCGGCTTTAGGATATTCCATATTTTAATGTTTATGTTCTGTGTGGGTAAACTCTTAGCACCCTTGGTATTATGACCTTTGATTAAGTTCCTCATTTACCTTTCCTGACCTCTATCCCCCCCTTTTTGATCCTTCCCAAACCCCACCTTGCACAACTTTACTTCACCTATTCTTCCGGGTAATTTTTCCTGGCACGCTTGCAACAGCAAGTGTTTTGCTCTCCTCCCACACTGTAGCACCCGTCTGCTCCAAGAACTCCCAGACAGATGCTGAGGTTTAATTCTTTAATTTGGCTGGCTCTAAGCCCCCTTCCAATCTTTCAGCTTCTTTGATACTCCAACACCTCATCCCATCCAAATACGCTGTGATCCCATTTGGGGCCTCCTGGTGCCCATACAAACGGGCAAGTGTTGGACTGACTTGCAGTCCAAGACAGTGCAAACAAGGAGACACTTAGATTGTCAGGAAACACTGTCCAACCCCTTAACACAAATACTCTCTCCATGGAGTCCCCATGCTCATTTATCATTGTAGGCAATCGCCCCATTATCCAGCAGATGGAGCTGTCATTTATTAAGCAGTGGTACTTTCTTTTACAAAGTGCTTACGTACTATCAATAGTCCCTCAAAAATTGCAAATCCTCCTTATTTAGCGATAATACACCTTCCAAACAACGTGGCACATCTTTACTAACAGCGAGACATGCTATGTAGAATAATGCGGAAATATTAGCAATCTCTTGTTTTCATCCACTACCACTGATCAAGGCCATCCAAATTCAAGCTAAAATGGCAAAGGAAAATCGGTCTTTAAACAATAAATAAATCTTGTATCAAACTTGTACAGCGTACAATGTTTGAAATGACTAAAAACATATAAAATCTGGAGAATACATATCGTTGACAGGTATGAAATCTCTTTGACTGTCGCCACTGTCTCAGGGAAATTTTACATATTCCCAGTTTTATTGGAAAATGGATTTTGCTGCAAAATATAATTGCAAACATTTGCAAACTATTTTTTCTATGCACTATTATTACAAAAGGAAATTGCGCTTACAATTTAGGTCTCCAAGCACTACCTTGTAATTGTTTTTGCCTATCTCATTTTTCTCTTTTCAGTCTTCAATATGTTTTTTATTCAGTTTATACTGGAATTCAGTGTCCAATCTTGTTGGTAACAATATGCACTATGTTTTTATCAATGAAAAGAAAGATTATTCTATTTTATTGATATTGAGTGTGTGAATAGTTGTCTGCTTCTGCGTTTGCTGTGATTGACTGACAGCCATTGCAGAGTGTCCTCTGCCTACTGCCCAAAGTAAGTGAGGACAAACATAAACACTGATTGACCTATGGTGGGGACATATGTTTATTTCATGAAGTTGGCAAAGAAGCGCTTGAGCGGTTTAACTTTGAAACTCAACAATTATTTGAGTTCCCACTTGAATGGTGTTTACAGAACCGACTGTTTCTGTAATGTTTTGCTGTCATGCAAAGTTATACAAAACTGGGTGACAAAATGTGTAAAAATAAACACAACAAGTGAGATGTTTAGTTTTTAACTGAATACTTTTCTTCAAAACATTGTGTGCCGATTATGTTTATGAGTATAACGAATGTGTGCTGTGCTGGGACTTGTTATTCCAACTTCCCCAAAAAATGTGTTTGTCAAACAAAGTGAGGCTGCATGTCTGTATAATGCTTTTTGCGTGTTAGTTCTGGTTGTTTTTCTTTTTCTTAACTTTAACAGCAAGTTGGATTTTGTTCCAGACTTTTTGAAGATAGAATGAAAGAGGGCATCATTCAAAGAAAACACGGATAAAGCATTTTGTGCATCTCAAAGGACTCCAAAAAACCCAAATAATAGATTAGATAGAAACTTATAAGAAACACACATTGACTTAAATATTTTATAAGTCCAACCAACAGTGATGCATGAGCTGTGTTTAATAAAAAAAATGTGGTAGATAAATGTACATGCATTTATTTTGGGTGTTTATTTTGGGCATGACCACCAAAAAAAAAAAAAAAACAACCACTAATTAAGAAATGGAAACAAGGAAATGATAACACGAAACAGCTGTGCAATACAATGATATAATACATAAACATGTACCCAAAGGGAGTAGGCTAAAGCAAAAGCTTTTAACTGCAAACAATATTCAATTTTTCTTATATATTCAAAACAAAAAAGAAAAAAGAAAACAGAACCCTAGCCCACAAAATTGAAAAAAATAAATTACATTTTAGACCTGTAATTATGCCAGTAGCAACTCCGAAAATATACAATATCCGACAAAACTCATAAAATTATGAAATATCAAAAAAATATATAGTACGGTAAATATTTTTCATGCATTGGTATATAACATTTTTAAGTTTATCATCTAAATCATTCGATAACTGAATTCCTTTTTGATTGGCACAATGGCCTTTCAAGGTTGGATCTTGAAGTTATAGATTTCCCTTAATTTGACAGCAAACATTTTTAAACCCCTATTATATGTGTGTACAACATGTCAGTGCATACATGCTGTTGGAATAATATGGTACGGTTTTTGTTTTTTTTGGGGGGGTGAAGTTATAAACCTAAAATCATATCTCGATTTAGATTTTCTACATCCATTTGGACATTGTGCTTAGGACAGACATACAAACCTTTTGATGGACATGCTCCTCCAAATTGGCTGACTGTGGGAAAAGGCCATACTTTTTGGTGAACATATGATGACCAATAAAACCACTTAAGGAACACGAAAAAGTGATTCCTCCATTAAAAAAGTGTGAGACAGAACACTTTAAAGGTACCCTTAAGTGCTTTTGGGCTACAAAGTCAATGAGTTTGAAGTGAAAACATCTCACAACCTAGTACCCTCCTGTTCACGCCTGTAATGTGCAAGTTGTAAAGAAAACAACTGACTTTAGTAGAGTATAGAGTAACTTCCGGAAATTTGTATTTGCTAAACACATTTTCCACTTTACTCTAATTGGAGCAGTGCCGAATTAAATTAACTTCCAAGCTACCGTGCTTCGGGATGATTCTATTTGAGAGGAATCAATTCAATGGTGTCAAAGGGTGAAAATAAAGGACTCACAATGGAAAGAAGAGAGGAGAGAATAACATAGAAATGCTTTTAAATGGAAACTGACTTGTTTTGAAATCCATCCATCCATCCATTATCTGCACCGCTTATCCTGAGTAGGGTTGCAGGGGTGCTGGGGCCCATCCCAGCTATCTTCGGGCAGTGGGCAGGGGACACCCTGAACTGGTTGCCAGCCAGTCGCAGGGAACACAGGGACAGACAATCTGCTCGCTCATTCACACCTAGGGACAATTTGGACCGGCCAATTAACTTAACATGCATGTTTTTGGAACATGGGAGGAAACCGGAGTGCCCGGAGGTAACCTACACAAGCACGGGGAGAACATGCAAACTCCACACAGGAGGTTTGATCACATGACTTCAGAACTGTGCCGCACACTCGCTAACCACTGCCCCGCCGTGCTGCCTGTTTTGAGATCACGCAACACAAAAAAATGTGCTTCAAACTGAAACAAACTTTAACCTTCAAAAACATTTTAATGAAGAACTTAATATTTTACTTTCAAATGTACAATGATCCCGCATTTATTGTGGGGGTTGGGTACTATGATAAAACCATGATAGGCAAAATAAGTGAAGAAAACACTTTATTTTTTTCAATTATTATACAAATAAATAATATACAATGCATTAGAGTTAAGAGAATGAAGCGATTTTACAGGCTGAATATTTGTTTAGCAAATAAAAGTAGTATATACTGAAAACAATTGTTTATTTATGATCAATAAACCAATCTTCGGGATCGCTTCGCCCAGCCCCAACCCCTAATGTTGAAAGGGCCTCAAAGGACCAAAAAATAAATAAAAAAACATGTCTGCATCAGCATAAAAATAAAAGCATTATATGAGTCTCAAAAACGAGCAACACTTACTATAAGGACTTTGACATTAGTCTTAGTTATCAGTGCTGGCCTTTTAAGAAAAGACGTGTTTGTAACTGTGTGTACGATTCTGAAAGAGCATTCCCTGGAAGTATGAAAATAACAATATGATGTTCATGTTGAAAATGGCACATTTGATGTTTCTTGCTACCACATGTGACTGCGTAATTTCCAAAGATCATTATTTTAGTCACATGACTTTCTGTTGCACTAGCATGACATGCTATCATCATAATCGAGGCATGTTTAGCCTAAAATGTGTTTGTATTGTTTTAACAGTTTCACAACTGCCATATAAAAACGGTTCAAAACCATCCGGCGTTTGTGACATTTTTTGTGAAGATGTTTAACGGATGGATAGAGGAAAATGTTTCCATGAGGCCAGAACACATACTGTATGTATTTATATTCATTGGAAAATATAAATATGTTAGTGTCATGTTTGTCCTAATAAAATAGCATATCTTTATTCATTTTCGTACATTTTTGGAAAAAGCGCAAGATGGCGCGCAATTACGTCAGCTCCTTCTACGTGTGACTCATGTTATGTAAAATGAATGCAAATGTATTGACCTTGGAGTATTAAAATAGGAGCATGTCTATCTGATAGTTCATGTATTTTGTTCTTTACCTAAATTAAAATTGTCTTTTTAATGAATGAAGGGTTTATTTCAACAATGCAAAGCGGTAAATCATATACTATGTCCCTTTAAGATTTCGGGAAGCAGTACTATGGATTATATTATTATATTATCAAGTGTTTTGAGAGTAACCACAGCAGCTAAAAGCTTCTGCGAATGAGTCAACATCTGTCCCACAGTTCCAAAGGTTGCATTTTGCAGGTCTTTGTACTTGGGATGATCAAACTCTTTCGTTCAGCAAAGCTCTCCAGATGTCCCATAAGCTTTTCTCACAAACTAGAAAACAGCATAGGGGTTGAATCTTAACGATGTGGAAAATTCTCGCTTGATTGCTTGTCTTATCAGTTTAAAACACAATCCCCGTAATTAGAAAATAAAAAAACTTCTTGGAAATTACTTCACAGAGATTGCTGACACAGATTGGATGCCATGGCAGAATTGAGTGTTTTTGTGTAAGCTCATCCTGAAATGAAGTGTCCAGCAGATGTGAGGGATACAATGGAAGATTATATGAATATTGAGACTCGATATGATTTACATTAATCAGCCATCTGGCTAGATAATGCGGATGATGCCTACAATCAATGTATGTTGCCTTGATGGATGTAATCACAAGATACATTTATAATTGTTTTCTATCAACTGAAGCATCATAACAGCCTCACTTATCAGGCCACAATTTCTCAATGCCATCTAATTTGTTTATTAATAGAAAGAGAGGCTCATGGTTGAATGCCGTACAATTAAACCCCTGAGGAGAAATTCAGTCAATGTCATGAAAGAAACAACAACATGCCCTTATTTTTATATGCATCACTTCCTAGTAGCTGAAAAAAATGGAATGGTGTTTTCTGGGAACAGTGTTGGGAGTAAGGCGTTACCTTGAAACACCTTCTTGGAACACAGTTACTTATCTCGATAATGGTTACTGTAACACACTATTATTACAGTTTGGTGACTCAACTATCTTTACTATGTAGTACGTTTTTGCATTATTCCATTACTTATTGTATTAAAATCATGAATTACTGTGTGCTCTGATTCCTGTGTCACTCACATTGTCACATGCAATCTTCAATCCATGTATACATTTACCTACCTACAAAGTGCAAACGAGTGCAGTTATGGCGGTTCCATCTTAAGCACAAAGTATGAGACTGCTGGATTTCTTCTCATGGAGAAGTCCATGTTTTTGCCAACGTTATTTACGTAACACATACCAGGAGCAAAACAGTAGTTTTGACAGTACTTTATTAAAGATTTCAACTTTTTTTCCCCACAAATCAAGTCCTCATTTTATACATCCGAATTGAGCAGCAGTGGAAGTCAACTATTAAAACCGCTTTACTTCGCATTCTGTATCATCGAAGTCAAAGTCAGGTTATTGATCCCTCCTGTAATTATCCAGAAACGATAACAATCGAATGCAATTTGGTTTATGAAAGTGTCAACCACCAATGACAACAACAAAAAAAAAGGGACGTCTGTGTTGCAATCTGGCACTTTTCTCTACAATATGCCATGGCACTATTGTCTATAAACACTGGGCTCATATTTGACGCGACGCAGACCTCATTTACATTTTCTTTCGATGCAGCAGTAAATATCTGGTAGTCTTTGTAATCACTACTATGAACGGTCACATGAAAATTAGTGACGTAAACAACTGACACTTAATATTAAGAGACAAAATTGATTTTCATTCTTTAATTTGAGCATACGTCTTAGAATCAGGTGCGCTCTATGGTGTAGAATTTATAGTACTTCGGCTATCAATGTACATTCAAAGGTGTATGCAACCTTTGAATCCAAGTATAATAACCTTGATATTTTCTTCCTAAGCCCAAAGACAAGAAAGCAATCCAAGCACCACCTGAATCTGAGAAAGACTTCACCCGTCCTATTTACACAGAGTCATTTATTTCGCCCCTCCTCAACTATCATTTGCTGAAAAGTCAACAAGTCTTTGTCTTAGCACAGTCGCTCTCATTTTCTCTTCCCCCAATTTTCCATGATATTTTTGCCTGCTACAAGCGTGACTTGCAATGGAGCTGACCCCCTTTCTTAACAGTAATGGGAATTCTGGATATTTCTAGAGAACTGGCTCATTCAGCTCAGCCCACTGAAATGTCCCATGTGTTTCGGCTCCCGAACAGTTCTTCAGCCAATTAAAATACAATTGAAACGTTATGCACCAAATGAATTAATTTAAGAAATGTATTAGTCTACCACATTAGTTTAGCCTTTATTGTTTCAATATATATCTTTCAATATATATCCTTCGCCAGATTTAAACCATTGACTTGTGTATAAAAAGGAAACAAAGCAAATGTGACACCAGCCATGTTGACCTGCCATGAGCACCTTCAAGTATGTAAGAGAGAAAAATAGAGGGGAAAAAAAGACAGAGAGGGATAAAAAGACAGAGAAAAAGAAAAGGGAATAGTAGAAAGAGGTAGAAAGAGGGAGAGATAAAGACAGCGAGAAAGAGACTGAGAGACATAGCGATGGAAGGAGAGAGAGGTAAAGATAGAGAGGGAGAAAGAGAAATAAAGAGCAGACGATATAAAGAAAGGTAGAGGGAGAGAGAAAGAAAGAGGGAGTAAAAGAGCGAGAGAACGATAAAGATGTAAAAATACAGAAAGACAGAGAGGGACAGATAATGAGAGACACAAAGAAAGAAAATGAAAGAGAGGGAAAGAAAGAGAAAGGGAAAAGGTCAGAGAAAATGGAAATAAAAATAGGTAAAGATTGAGAAATTCATGAAGAGAGAAAATTAGAGAGAAACATAGATAAATACAGGATGAGAGTTTCAAAAGGAGCCATCTCCTTATTGATGGGGTAGCAGGCTCTCAATGTTTACTTCAAAGAACCGGCTCAAAAAGCTGTTTTTTTCCTGGACAACCCATATCTATTTCTCAATTCATTTTCCCCCCAAGCCATGACTTCAACCGTGCAATCTTCTCCCTTTTCCACTCCCTCTCTCCATTCTGGACGAATCAAAGATACAAAGCCAGGTCTTTGACACTCATATTCTGGCCTCTTTTTGATTTTTTATCTTCCTTTACACAGTTTATTTCATAAAAAGGATCATTGTCAGACTTCTATAGAGCTGATCTACAAAATGGCTGGCATGGACGCAACAGCTCTTGGCTCTCCCATTTATTGCTTTTCATTCATTCATTTATTTAGTAACTGCATCCGTGTTGAATAAGAGGGAGACACAAAACATGGTTTTATAGTAAAATAAGAAAAGTATTCAACGCAAAATTGTGTTAGCATGCCACCTTCCTCCACGGAGCAACAAGACTTACCTGGGTCCAATCTCCACATTATTGTTCCTAATTATCCTAGGCCTTTATTTTGACTGTTCGGACAGCCCGCTGTGGTCGAGCCATTTACATTTCCACTGCTGAGCCATTTTTCTTTGTATGTTGCTGATTTCTTGTTTGGATATTTTGTAGGTACTTTAGTACCTACTTGTTTGTTTGTTACTTTGTACCTTGCTTTTGTGACGAGGACGAGGAAGAGGAGGACGAGGAAGATGTGGACACCATGATGATCATGCAGATGTTGGAGGCTGAAAAGCGAGCGAGGTTGCAAGACGAAGAGCGGCGGCGCAAACAGCAGCTGGAGGAGATTCGCAAGCGGGAGGCGGACGAACGCACCAAACTGGAGGAGGAAAGGCAATGGCGGGAGGAGGAGAGAGCCAAGCGGGATGCGGCAGAAAAGAGGAGGCAGGAGGAAGAGTACTACACCCGCCTGGAGGCGGAACGGCGACGGCAGCACGAGGAAGCCGAGCGAAAGTTGCTGTCGCCGGAGGATCCGGCCGGTCTGTATCGGCCCCCGCTCCCCAAGGACTACCGGCCCCCTGCCCCGCACAACCCTACTAACACGCCACTGAAGACTCTGCACTCAATCAACCAGCCGGTGGCGGGGAGCTGGCATACGCCCTCAACAATTTTGACAAACAAATCATTGTGGACCCCCTCGCATTTAGTGAGGAGCGCTTTCGTCCATCCCTGGAGGAACGTCTCGAGAGCATCATCAGTGGTGCTGCCCTCATGGCTGACTCCTCATGCACTCGAGATGATCGCAGGGAGCGAATTGTGGCTGAATGCAATTCAGTACGTCAAGCTCTTCAGGACCTGCTGTCCGAGTACATGGGCAATGCTGGCAGAAAAGACAGGAGTGATGCTCTGAACACAGCCATTGATAGAATGACAAAAAAAACTAGAGACCTCCGCAGACAGCTGCGTAAAGCTGTAATGGACCATGTGTCTGACTCATTTTTGGAAACCAATGTTCCCCTCCTGGTTTTGATTGAAGCTGCTAAGAACGGAAATGAGAAAGAAGTCAAAGAATATGCACAGGTTTTCCGTGAGCACGCCAACAAGCTTATCGAGGTGGCCAATTTGGCCTGCTCCATCTCTAACAATGAGGAGGGAGTGAAGCTGGTCAGAATGGCAGCATCTCAATTGGAAACTCTTTGCCCTCAGGTGATTAATGCGGCTTTGGCCCTTGCTGCAAAGCCCAACAGTAAAGTGGCACAAGACAACATGGATTTGTTCAAGGAGCAATGGGAAAAACAGGTCAGAGTCCTAACTGATGCTGTTGATGACATAACATCTATCGATGACTTCCTTTGCGTCTCAGAGAATCACATCCTAGAGGACATGATGCGTGCATTGGAAGCTCTGGGACTGCAAGACATTGACCTGAAGTCATGTGAGGTTTCGCTGCAGTGTAAAGACAAGCTCCTTCATATCATCGAACAATTCGAGTCAATCTTTTCTCGCCATAAGATGGACTGTGGAGAGGCCAAAGAGTTTGTACATCGTATCCACCTTGTTGATGATAAGCCGTTCCGTCTACCCTACAGACGTATACCACCAAGTCAGTATGAAAAACTGAGGACGACTCTGAACGAGATGGAAGAGAAAGGAATTATTCAGAAGTCGACTAGCGACTATGCATCTGCGCTTGTTCTCATATGGAAGCGGAATGGAGAACTAAGGGTATGTACTGATTTCAGAAGGCTTAATGCAAGAACCATAAAGGATGCCTACCCACTACCGCATCAAGCTGATGCTTTGGCCGCACTTGGGGGAAATGCCTTTTTCTCCACAATGGATCTGACGTCAGGCTACTACAATGTCCCCTTGCACCCTGACGACAAAAAGTACACGGCATTCTCCTCACCATTCGGCCTTCACGAGTACAACCGGCTCCCTCAGGGACTTTGCAACAGCCCAGCAACATTTATGAGGATGATGATGTCAATATTTGGTGATCAGAATTTCATGAGCCTATTATGTTACCTCGACGATCTGATGGTGTTTGCCCCCACAGAGGAAGTTGCACTCCAACGCCTGCAGATGGTGTTTACTCGCCTTAAGGAACACAACCTCAAGCTCGCACCCAAAAAGTGTTTTTTCCTCAGACGGACTGTGAAATTTCTTGGGCATGTCATCAGTGAGGATGGAATTCGGACTGACCCCGAGAAAGTGAGAGCGGTAAATGACGTACAAGTCGCTGATCTAATGGAGTCGGATGGCAAGACGCCATGCCCTAGTAAAATCAGATCTTTTCTAGGCATGGTGATGTATTTCCAAAGCTTCATTGAAGCATGTTCTGCGAAGGCAAAACCTCTGTTCAGGCTCACATCTGAATCTGGTGACAAGCATAAGCGCAAGAGAGCCCGCAAGAAAGGTCAAGTGAAGCTGACGCCTGCAGATTGGTCCGATGCATGCCAGAACGCCTTTGAAACACTGAAGCACGACCTCGTGACAGGTGTCACTCTGGCCCACCCAGATTTTGATGCGCCGTTTATTCTGGCTGTCGACGCATCCTTTGATGGGATTGGAGCAGTCCTGTCACAGCTGCCACCTGGTGGAAAAGTAGCCAGACCAGTCGCCTTTGCAAGTAAGACGCTCTCTCGCTCCCAGCTCAACTACCCTGCACACAGGCTCGAATTTCTTGCCTTGAAATGGGCGGTATGTGATAAATTCAGCCATTGGTTGAAAGGAAGACACTTTACCACGTGGACCGACAATAACCCACTTACATACATTTTGACCAAACCAAGACTTGATGCGTGTGAACAGCGGTGGGTAGCGAAGCTAGCTGCATACAATTTTGACCTGAAGTACATTCCCGGACCAAAGAACATCGTAGCCGACGCTCTGAGCCGTGAGCCATTTGTACGGTCATGTGTGGGTCATCGCCTTGTTACCGAGCCCTATACTTCGCTCTTGGACCAAGTCAACAGGGTGAACAACAGTACTGTGCAAGAGGTGTTCAGAGTATCCAACAATTGTCACGCTGTTGTAGACGAGAGTGCTGGGACATCAGACGAGTCAGTAAAAAGGGCAATTCCATCAGGCTCCAATGGTTCTGTGACATCAGAAGAGGTTGCTGCTGTCTTCAGTGCTCAGTCCACTGGTGGCGTGGGTCAAGTGATGGGAACAGACGCCAACTTCAATCTTCTGCAGAAGGGAGATCAGTCAACGGCACTCCCACAGAGTCAGCTTGTTGGTTTACAAGAACAGGACAACACAATAAGCAGGACCATGTACTTTGTGCATAGACACAAGAGACCTACCAGGCGTGAGAGAGCTGTCGAGCCACCTAGTGTGATGAAACTACTGAAGCATTGGAGCAGACTCACCATACAGAATGGCATGCTCTACAAAATAAGGAAAGATCCTCACATGGCCAAGAAAATCTTCCAGTTTCCATTTTGGTCTTTGTTTTGGTTTGGACATGCTATTTTTTTGTGACCCCTTATGTGTTTGTTCCTTTGTGTCTTGCATCAGTATTTAAAATTTTGCATTTGTTTCTAGTTTGGATATTGTCAGGTTTGATTTAGTTTGGACATTTTGTTTATTTGTGACAAAGAGGCTCAGAGACAGCTTCTTCTCCAGCGCCCTCACCACCCTATACAACACACACACCAACAGAAACATATCTTGCGACTTCTTTTCTTTTCTTTTTTTGTCTTGGCTAAATGAAATTGTGAAAATATATATACTAAAGCACAAAAATCTGAAAATACAGTATCTACCTTATGAATCATGTTTTTTAAATTGCTGCTCCTAAATTTTATTGCAATTATTTTCATTGCACAATAGTTACAATGCACGATTGTTTTCCATTTCATTATTATTATTGAGCCAGTCTTTAAACACTACGCTGCATGTTGAGCGTATTTAATCCTGATCGTCTTTTATCTTATTCCTCCTCAAATTATTTACGACTATGTTTTACTCTGGGGCGCCAGGTCTAATCTGTTGCATAAAATGTTTCACATTGTTAATATCAATGTCAATTCATTTCAATTCACCTGTGTGTTTGTTACATTGTTCCTTTTTTTTTTTCAAATACCATCCTTATTTTGAGCACACATGCCTCAGTTCCTGCTGCCCTTAACATGGGCCCACCCACATAGCCTTACAAAATTGCCTGATATGACAGATGGTAAATTGCTGTATTTATTCTTAAAATAATTATATTTCACTTATACCTGAAAAATTATAATACCAAATACGCATTTGCTATTTTTAGTAAGATGATCTTCCATATGTCGTATCAAATGTTTTTGGTACATTTAGGGATTGATTTATTTTCTTTGACTGGATGAATACTGTCAATTGCCGACATCATATTGCACCTGATTAAAAGACACATACTTAAATTTAAGCACAGAACTCAACTTTGTCTTTGTAAAAGTCTTACCGGATTTTTAAAACAGCCATTAAAATGAATTAATTCATGTTTATTTCTTCCATTTTAAGCCTGGCACAAACCTGTGTTGAAACGTGTGAGGAATTTAGCGTTGAACCCTTTGGCTGCAAAACTCCAACTGCCCCTGCGTCCCCACACTCCTCACTTCTGACTGTGTTGCTTTCTGTTTTACTCAGAGTTGTTTACGTTACGTGTTTTCGAATCATATGACCATTCAAGATGGCAGTTACAAAGATGAGGATATATTTATGTTGTAACTATTTAATAATGTACTGTTAATGCTTCGATTTTGCTCCTGTTATTCATTAATAATCTTGGCAACAAAAGGGCCGTCATAAATGTTTTCAGATGTCCCTACAGTGATTTGTATTTAGAGCGCATGTGTTGTGGAAAAAAGCAGCTTTCCATTTCCCACTGTCCCATCACAAAAAAAAAAAAAAAAAAAAAAAAAAAAAACTCGAATGGCTGTGCACCATTGGAGAACACCCACCTTGAAATGCGAAAGGTATTCTGGCCTGAGAGAGTAGAATATATTTCTAGGAATAAATGCAGGTTCAGCTCTTTGGGGGCAGTTTTTCAATTTGGGGCAACCTGTATACGATTTTGTTGATATTAAATGTTGTTCCAACATAGGGGTGAGCAATGTCTTTTTGGGAAAAATGCTGAGTCAACAAAACCAAACGTGCTCAGTCGTATTTGAGAAAGCATTTATTTCAGGTCTCGGGTAACCTACCTTCCCGTAAAAGATGGTTTTCATATCCAAAGTAATTCCCCATTTTGTTGGTGAACAGACAGACAAACAGACAGGCAAACAAACGAACATATAAACATACTTAGACCCAAAAGAAAACATTATCACTACCCTCGCTTTGCTCGCAGGTAATAATAAGCCTACCTGTATTTAAAGCCACAGTGTTAAAAATGTAGTACTCAAATAGCAGCTTATAGTACGGAATTTACAGCATCTTCCCCTCCATTCAATTAGGGGAAAGCAAACAGCACGACTTAGGCTGAGCAGCTGAAAGTAGCTCCGCATTTCTGTTCAATCCCCCCTCCCTCAACACAAGTGAATCACACGAAACACCATTTGCCATCAGCCGCAAAGCAACAGACGACATCACATTCGGCTTGGAAGTCCACCATCACTCTTTTTTATCTTCTTCATCTCCCGCTCTGGCGTTTCTTATCAGGGACGTACGGCCTCTCCCATTCCTTTGCAATTGTTCCAATAGCGCCTCTCCATTGCTTCCTCTTTTTATGTAACTGTAGATCTTTCTAGAAATACAGCCAGCCTGCCCTTGAGCGAAGCCATTTTGCACAAGATGGTCTAATTGTACCAGTAATGGTTGTGCCGCATCGCCTTTGGCAATGTGTTTCTGAATGGTGCAGAAGGTTTGTCTTTGTTTTTCCAAAACCTTTCCTCATTGTGCATATTGTATGAGAACAATATATAATGTTTTAAAAAGATACATTATCGTACCACCTATGGATCTTGGAAAGTCCAGGCTATCATACCTTAGGACAGTTTACATGTCAACCCTTGAACATTAAAAACATTTTATGTGCACTCTATTGAAACACAATCTTTGTTTAGAATATTAAAAAATAAACATTAAAAATGAGCTTGTTTGAATCCAGTGGTCTGCTAAAACATCCTACCTTAAGGAGACGTCCTATTTAGTCTTATTTGTCGCTTTCACTGTTTCAAAATGCTTTTAAGCCTGGCGTGCTTTTCTGTGGTAGCTTTTTACCACAGAGTCTGTTTACTTTTATAATCACGCACTGCATGTATGCATGCCAACGCTCATTATATGTCATAAGTAAACATTCTGTTTGCATTCATTCTGAGTTTCAGTGTTGCTAGTTTTACTTTGGAAGAAAGAAAACTAAATTTGCCGTCAGATCAGCCTACAGTAGGACGTCTCCATGCTCCATGAATTTGAAAACACACACATATATATATATATATATATATATATATATATATATATATATATATATATATTATATATATATATATATATATATATATATATATATATATATATATATATATATATATATATATATATATATATATATATATATATATATATATATATATATATATATATATATATATATATATATATATATATATATATATATATATATATATATATATATATATATATATATATATATATATCTTGTCTTAGGAACCTCCTGTGTGTTTTCAAATCGAGCTACCGAACCTCCTGTGCGGAGTTTGTATGTAATGTTTGTAATGTTGTTTTGTTGCAAATCTTGTCTCAAGTGTCCCTTGGTGATTTTTTTTTACGCCATATTGTCAAGTCAAGTCATGAATACTATGTATTTATTTTACGCATTAAGATATGTATCCAGAATCCAGTAAAGGGATAAACACAAGCAAATTATCTTTATGTGAACACAAAATTACAAAAATGTTCCGCCTTATAGAAAAACATTATTCTTAGTAAAATAAGAAAATTATATTTAAATTTGACCACTAGATGTCGCTGTATTGCACAGCACAACTAGTGATATAAAGCACAATGAATAATACAAACAATGGAGACTAAACTGCTGCATGATTTTTCTTCCTGTTTTTTCCAGCCTTGCACAAGGTTTTTGCCACTTAGCAAGAAGATGGCAGAAAATCATGTGGGCTCCCTCTAGGTAAGCCCCATGTTATCTATAATAAATAACAAATCCTCGATTTAGGATTATTTAAAAAAAAAAAAAGCTCAATTATATAATAGTTCATGTATTTTTCCTTAATATTCCAATTTTTAAAAAAAAATCAATACATATTACATAATGTCCCTTTAAGGATGGTTTCTTTTTTTGGTAGTAGTTTACTTTGTTTTGGTTATATCATAACTAGTATACATGCTGAAAAAGTATAAGCAACCTTGGTTTGGACATTTTTTTTTTTTTGCAGACGTCACAAACACACAAATATTCATACTTGGGAATTATCTTGGTAATTGGAGTTTACACAATTGTAATGTTATCAAATGTATAAAAACATAAACACCCAAAACACAATTTTAAAACGAGTCCTTTGTTCATGCCCTTTGAGGTTTTAGTTTATTCAGCAGCGCAGCTCGGTCGTAATCAGGCCTAAATGTCATGAACTGCCAGGGGTCATTTCAGACCCGTGTCCGTGACTAATGCTGGTACAGCCGCACTATGACAGCACATTTGTATTGTTAACAAACTGATTTAACGGGATCAAAGTTCAAGATCAAGTTCACAAACGATCCTGAGTTAGGAAACCAATAATTGATCTTATGAATAAACTGTCCCATGATTAGGAACTGCCGGGTGGGCTAGTTAGGTAGACAGAAAGGTCGATTGGTAGGCTCCCAGCCAGAATGAGAAATTATCCAGGCAGTTAATTCATTGATTACTTGTTGTATTGGTAGCTGGTAGACATTGAATGGTGGATTAATTTAAACGGATGAATCACTCCGGACAACCTCTGACCTCACTAAACCAAGTGTTAAATACATGCAAACTAGATATGTGTAGGGTATAAAAAGATGCCCTAAAGAGAACAGGAAGGAGGATCTATCTGGAATCCTGTGCATGATTGGGTGATGTTTTGCTTTTTTTTGGGGGGTGTGTGTGTGTGTGTGTGTGTCAATTTGTATGGAAATAAATGTAGCTGTCGTGAACATGGATTTCACACAAATAAGTTATTGGTTTGACCACTGGTCATATAGCAAAATGGAGTCAAGTATTTATGACCCACAGGAACTCAGTACTGGACTGAGGCATTACAGAGAAACTTTTCTCGGTAAAGAACACTGTTCACACGTTAAAGATGAATTTAATAATATATATGGAGCATTACTGCATTACTCATAAAATGTAGGAAACAAATTATAATGTATTCCAAATGTTGAATAATTTGCATCATTTAAAATAACACATACAAAAACCCAATCCACTAGCAACAGTGGATGGAATGTTTATACCCACCTACAAAGATCAGCTGAATACAGTTATGGTGGCACCATTTCAAGCAAAGGGTAAGAGGACGCTGAATTCCATATGCAGATATTGTCATTACTGTATAAACTCACATTTGAGCCATGTCAGGTGGTCAGCTTTTATGGTCATTATTGGTTGTGTGTCACCAGTAACGAATTGTAGGGAGCACACGTGGAGGATGATGTCGCGTATCAGGAGCAACAAACACAACTCAATTAATGAGATAAACGAAAGCACATAACTAATAACATAACTGTGCTGATTTTTTGTATTTTATTTGCTATATACCATGCCTAGAGGGTTAAAAAAACATCTTGAACTGTAACAAGAATTGGTGAAGGAGGTCTTTGAGTTGTTTAAAGCCCAGAGACAAAATGGATATGGAGTTTATCTGTAAAGTTTTTTTTTTTACCGGCTAGGAGCTATATCTATTGTAATTAGGTATATAGTAACTGTAAGTAATTATTGTTTTTCAGTAGCATATAAAACACCCTATGAGGAAAATATGACAATGTGGCTTTTTTGTTATATCAAAATATATTTTCAGGATTTTTAAGGAATAATAAGTTACCTTGAGCTAGAATTATTTATAATTGAAATCTCAAAAAAATTTATCAAAAATGCTGCTGAAAACTGTACACGGATCACCAGAACTAAGATCAACGTTCTTACTAAATGAAAAGAGAGAGAAACAGGTTGCCTTAAGGAATCCTCTTCAAACCTTCCTTCCTCAACACTTTCTCCTCCCTGGGGGGTTGGTCTTGCACATTATTACTGCGGATCCATTTTCTTGCCACCCCTCCACTATCACCAACACCCTTCTCCTTCAACAATGTTGAAGATAGCAGCCCAGTCACCTTGAAGCAATAGCAAGAGTTAAAAAAAGATAATTAAATACAGAATGCAGCGCAATAGTACCATAGCGTATATAAACAATGTGAATGTAAAATGCAACCGATGCACCCTGTTGCAGGATTAAATAAAAAGCAAAATACCCAAAGGCCGATGGTCCATTGATGCACACATGAACACTCCGAGGCTATTTTAACTACTCAATTTCATGCTAATGTGACCACTGCTTACCATGCAACACAAATGTACACACCGCCATCTGGAATCCGGGGGATATGCGAACAGAGCATGCAAAAGGGCATCATAATTTTCAATGCATTTTGATTGTAAAGAGACCCAATACTGTGACCTGTTCTTTACCAATTGTAGACTACAGTACTCATGAAACACTAAGCCAGGGGGTGAAAAACATATGGCCCGCAAGCCAATGGATTCAGACCAATTCTAAAAGAAGAGCAGGAGAAAATGAGCCTTATTGCATCAAACAATGACCTGGAACATGTCCACTGGATCTCGTCAAAGCCAGGAGCCGATCCTAAAGCAAACCACTCACTGCAGTTGTATTTGCTGACTGTTAATGTACCAATTTCTACGTTAACAAGGAAAATACTGGATATCAAAATGATATTGTATGTGATAACAGCCCCTATCACATACTATGTATATAAGTAGTAAAGTCCATTATACATTATGTTGGTTTAAGATCAGATAATTGTGAAATTGTAATCCTGTGCAGTCCTTTGAGACACTTTTGTGATTAAGGGCTATATAAATAAATGTGACTTGACTTGAATTATCGCATGCCATACATACATACATTATGGAATTTACAACATTAATTACCATCTCAAAAAGTTAATAAAAATATTAATAACAGAGAAGATTTTCTTACTTCCGATGCATAAAACAAGGTATTGAAAAAATATCCAGTATTCCCATTTTGCACGAGGTTAACGATCGACATGTAGAAATTGACAAGGCGTGGAGCAGGAAGCTACCACCCTTAGAGTTATTTTATGTAAATGCCAAACGATAAGGAAAGGTGATCTGTGTTTTATTGCCTTAATACGGATTTTGGGCTATTTAAAACTTTTTGCATTGGTGCCCAAGCTCTAGCAGGCACCTGGCTGAAAATTTCATATTGGTGAACCCTCCAACTACTATCAAGTGAATGTCGCCAAACGGCAAGTCAACACAGGAGCATTAATCGACGTTAACAAAACCTCAAATTGATGTATTTCATTAAAAAAATAATAATAATAAAAAATAGATTGATTTTGTAGTTGTTGTTGTGTGGTTAATTCATATCATCTGCTTATTTGTTTCTTCATTCGTAGACTTTTACAAGTCAAGTCAAGTCAAGTCAAGTCAAATTTATTTATATAGCCCTTAATCACAAAAATGTCTCAAAGGACTGCACAGGATTACAGTTACAAAATTACACAATTACCTCATCTTAAACCAGCAAACCAGCATGCGGGCAAGGAAAAACTCAAAAACCTCAGTGTGGGGAGAAAAGAGAAACCTTGAGAAAGGACCTCACATGTGGTAATCCCCCTTCCAGGATTGAACAGGGTGAATTACAATTAGCATTACTGTATTCAGAATAGTAAACACAGAAAAATAGTAAAATGAAAGAACCCACAGAACACAATTTAATCTATGTATCCCTCCCATTAAACAAAAAATAAATGGTTCAAGTAGTACTAAGTACTTAAAAGATTCCGGATCATGTAATTTAGAACAGGGGTCTCCAATCTTTTTAAAACTACGTTTCAGTTACCAATTAGCAAAAATAGCTACTAGTTTGTTATGCATTTCTAAAGATAAAACATGTATCTATCTAATACTATGTTATCACCAGGTTGATTATTGGAACTATGGTTTAATAAACTCAGTCATTCACTCCAAAAATAATTTTACTAGAAAATCACAATGACCCAGCACTGGTGAGATATTTTCAGAAATGGTCTGCGGGCTACTCAGCTTTCTTGAGGGGGCTACCTGTTCGGGTCGGATAACTTGTTTGTTTAGCTTTCTCGATTGTTGTTGGTATTCCTGTGTCAATATGATATTGATGACTAAAAATATGTATGTGCTATCTAATGTGAAGGTTTAAAAACCAGGCCCAGCATGAACAGAAATAAAATAACTCCCTTACTCTCAACCATTTCACACTTTTTTTTTCTCTCATCTACACTGCAGAAAAAGCAAAACCTATGACAGGTCGCTTCTTCGTTTTCAGGAAAAGAAATCAAACAGCACCTCAAAGTCCAAAGGTGGTAGAAAAAAACATAGAAAGAAAAAGCTTTGAGTACAAACATAGCCATCAGGCAAGAGGGCCATCGTTTTTCGTTAGAGCTGTGGATATCACAAGAAAGCAAACCTGGAAAGCAAAACCTGGAAAAGAAAGACAAAGACAATGCACAAATGAAATCATCCCAAATTCCCCATTTTAACAGAACAGTTGATTCCAAAATGAACATTTGCCAGATATTCTCTTTTAACTCCTTCTGCTGGAAGTCACGTGTGCAGTGAGTGCTTGGCAGTGATGTGCAGTCGTGGGAGGCAAGGGGAGAAATTGCCTCACTTGTCATCATGGAAATATGAATTGAAATGATTTCAAATTCTACAGTTATTCATTGTTAAAGTTCTTTTTTATATAACTTTACAATTTTGGGATTTTCTTTTTCAATGTTCACAGGAGTATTTTCTTGCAACTGTATTTCTATGTCTGCTTTGACCACTTATTTTTATTTTTTTGTTGCAGGTGAGGTCATATATATTTGTAGTGTATATCACAAAATGACCAGCTACTTTACTATACTACTACTACTACTGTATTAAGTTATGCTATAAGTTACGTATACATTGACTCATTTGATCTTACCACTTTTGTGAACATGACTGACTACAGCATGGTTGTGAAATGATAAATAATTTTGAAATGGCGGCTAAGCAATCGTATTACTGGTCCACTTTCCTCTGTTGGCTTTTTTAGCAATTTCTCAATGCACCGAGCCGCTGTATAATGGGTAAAGAGGTGGAAGCAAGGCCAGACAATTTTTATAATTGCACGGTCTACGTACAGTGAGGCTAATGATGATTCAGTTAAATGGGGCTGAATGACTAATTGCAATTTTACAGAGACTGGTTCAGCATGAAATAGAGCCTGTGTCATAATAACAATTCAAAACATATCCAAAGACACTGTTGCTTTTTAGAGTTTGCCCAGTTCATGCAATCCATAATTTGAGAGGAAAACGACAAAACTTATGAATAAGCAGCTGACACAACATTGAGGCGCAACCATCCTAGAAGTCAATGTTATTGAAGTTGTGTAGGGAACTTGTTTAAAGCAAGCATTCAAACTCAACATTGGCTATTTAACTTGTTTCTTGAACAATAGGGTATAAAACATGCTCATAGGATAGATGTTAAAGTTGGCTTATGTGTGTTAGGTGATCCAAACCCTGTCAGAATTGTATACATTGCCCATACTGAACACACAGTGCTCATGTTCAAATGTTCCCTGCATTCTTGCTGCCATGTTTAAAAATGTATCAATGCTTAGTTGGGGACATGGGGGCTGTCATAAATAACATTATTTTGTGTAGTGAGGGAATATAAGACCTAGATTTTAGTTTTTCTTTCGAAGTGTGTAGCAGTGAGAGTAAGCTTCGTGAGCACTATCTTTCATCAATACATATGCTGTCATGATTACCGATATGCATCACCTGTGCCCGCTCTTTTGGCGCTGACTCTGATTTGCTCTCTGTCCCTATTCAAACCCCCTCCTATCTGTCCCCTTTGTCAGTCCGTCTGCGAACCTCAGCTAACACTAGGCAAGCCTTTTTCAACCCTGGCTCCCACCTGTTTTTTGCTTCTGTCTGTCCCCCGGCTTCGACCCGTTTTTGATCCTGACGAGGTTTACTCTCCCGTCCCGGCTTTCGACTTCTGTTTGTCCCCGACCACGTCTACTCT